>NW_021702439.1:0-3791 GCF_005190385.1 Monodon monoceros
AAAATGACATTGATCTAATTTTGTTTTGCCCCCAAAGGTTAGTCAGGTGTTGGAACGTTATTTAATTATTTATTTATTTATCTTTAGTTTTTCCAGTACGCTGGCCTCTCACTGCTGCGGCCTCCTCCATTGCAGAGCACAGGCTCTGGTCGCCCAGGCTCAGCAGCCATGGCTCACCGGGCCAGCCGCTCCGTGGCATGTGGGATCCTCCCGGACCGGGGCACAAATCCACATCCCCTGCATCGGCAGGCGGATTCTCAACCACTGTGCCACCAGGGAAGCCCCTGAGTCTTAGTTTTTGTAGATTTGCTTTTTGGGACCAGAGCAGGTCTCACTGTAGGATTAATTTTTTTTAACATCTTTTTTGGAGGATAATTGCTTTACAATGCTGTGTTAGTTTCTGCTTTATAACCAAGTGAATCATTTATACATATACATATATTCCCATATCTCTTCCCTCTTGCGTTTCCCTCCCTCCCACCCTCCCTATCCCACCCATCTAGGTTGTCACAAAGCACTGAACTGATCTCCCTGTGCTATGCGGCTGCTTCCCACTAGGTATATGTTTTACGTTTGGTAGTGTATATATGTGCATGCCACTCTCTCACTTTGTCACAGCTTACCCTTCCCCCTTCCCATATCCTCAAGTCCATTCTCTAGTAGGTCTGAGTCCTTATTCCCGTGTTACCCCTAGGTTCTTCATGACCATTTTTTGTTTCTTAGATTCCATATTTATGTGTTAGCATACTGTATTTGTTTTTCTCTTTCTGACTTACTTCACTCTGTATGACAGAGTCTAGGTCCATCCACCTCACTACAAATAACTCAGTTTCGTTTCTTGTTATGGCTGAGTAATATTCCATTGTATATATGTGCCACATCTTCTTTGGATTAATTTAATTAACTGAAATCTTCTGTGTTTGAGAAGGCTATAGTTAGAAACAAAGACTCATACACAATCAGAGTGGTGGTAGAATCTATCTGGACACTTGATTGGCATTTCCTCTTAAATATTAAGATATGCATATCCTTTGACCCACCTTTGGGAATCTATCACAGAAAAACTCTTGTGTATGTGAACAAGGCAGCATTGACCACAGTGTTAATTACAGCATTGTTTGTCATTGTGAAAAATCGGTAGAATGTACATCAACAGGGGAAACGTTCAGTAAATCACAGCAAGTCCGTCCTGGTGGAGTACCATACGGCAGTCAGAGCAAAGTAGATAGCTGGGAACTAATATGGAAAGAGATGAAAGCAAATTGCAGAATTCTGGGAATGGCATATTCCTGTTTTTGAATACATTCTGACCATATGACCATGTGGGGAAAGGCAGAGTCACCACCTGGAATGAGCCACCCCTGCTTTCAATGTCATCACTGGGCATTAGGGAAGAAAACTTTCACTATTTAGATTTTAGATTTCCATGTTGTTTAAATATTTTCATAAGGAATTATTAGTTTTGAAATGTGTTTCTTTTGGAAAACTATAGTCTGCTCCATTTTATTCCCTTTAAAAGCACTTACTTAAAAAACTTTAATTCAGCAAAGGTCTGTGTGGGAGGATTAGGCAGTGGACACCCCCCTGAAGTCGATGTGGAAGCCCAGAGTCAGGAGATGGGAGCTGATGGGAGGGCCAGTAACAGGGCACATGCTCTATTCCGAGAAGAATGTTTCGTAGTCTTGGTTTTTTTAAAAAAACCATTAGAAATGGATTTTGAATTTGATGAAAAGTCTGCACCACTGTAGAGGACATCTATGGGTTTTGTCACCCAGCATCCGTGTCCCTTCTCTTCGTACTGGTATCCTCATGTCACCCTAGAAATTCTCCCCTTTCCTTTTCTCTCGGCCATTATGGTTCTGATAGAGGTGACGTCACCTCTGATTCCAGGGCTGGGCATGTGGATCAGGCCTGGCCAATCGGAGCACTGCTTTCCTCCGGCCATGGTTATCCCATCCAACCAATGACATTTTTGAGGATGCAGCAGGGCAGACTGGTAATGGACAGAGGGGAAGCTAGAGCAAGAAGAAGACACATCTCAGAGAACCAAATCCTGGATCCAGCCATGCCTGAAGACAGGAACTTCCTCTGTACCTTTCGGTTATACAGACCCATAAATTCTCCTTTTCGCTTAAGCCAATGGGAGTATTTTTGATTGCATACTACTTGAAGTAACACAGAGAAAGACAAATATCATATGATATCACTTATACGTGGAGTCTTTAAAAAATGATATAAATGAACTTATTTAGAAAACAGGAATGGGCTCACAGCCATTAAAAACAAACTTACTGTTACCAAAGAGGATAGCAGAGGGAGACAGGGAAAGATAAATTAGGGGTTTGGGATTAACATACACGCACTACTATATATAAAATAGATAAACAACAAGGACCTACTGTTTAGGACAGGGAACTATATTCAATATCTTGTAATAACCTATATTGGAAAAGAATATATATATATATAAAACAATATGTGTGTGTGTGTGTAACGGAATCACTTTGCTATACACCTGAAACTAACACAACACTGTAAACGAACTATACTTCAAGTTTTTAAATGGTTAAAAAAAATTTAATGAAATAAATACAATCATTTATGCTTTACATAAAGGTGCATTCTTAGAAAGTTAAAATTTCTCATAGGGGGTTTCCCTGGTGACACAGTGGTTGACAGTCCGCCTGCCAATACAGGGGACATGGGTTCGAGTCCTTGTCTGGGACGATCCCACATGCCGCGGAGCAACTAAGCCCGTGTGCCACAACTGCTGAGCCTGCTCTCTAGAGCCCACGAGCCACAAGTACTGAGCCCATGCACATAGAGCCCATGCTCTCCAACAGGAGAAGCCACTGCAATAAGCCCGTGTACTGCATCGAAGAGTGGCCCCTGCTTGCGCAACGAGCCGCAACAAAGACCAAACGCAGGGAAAAATAAATAAATAAATAAATTTTTTTACTCATAATGTGTCTGCACTAACCACTATGAGCAGTTTTATGTGTATTCGTCTAGATTTTTTCCTACGATATGCTAAGCTGCATTTACAATATTTTTTTTACATTAATAAGATCATATCAAGTACCAATTTCGCTGTTTATAATTCTTATTCCATGAATGCCATGTTCTTGTTATTTGTACAATTCCCTATTGGATTGTTTGTCTTTTATGTACTGATTTCTAAGAGTTCTTTGGGTTTTTTTTTCACATTTTAAAGATATTTTCTTTAGTTTACTATTTGTATCACTGATTTTTTCCTAACTCGTTTGTCTTTTCATCTTATTTATGGTGTTTTGTTCATAACAGAGTTTAACATTTTTGTATAATTAGACATTGATTTTATTTTATGTTTTGCTTTCTGCACTTTGTATCCTGCATTTTTTTTAAAATTTTTTTTAAAATGTTGGGTGTAGGAGTTTATTGATTAATTAATTTTATTTTTTGCTGTGTTGGGTCTTCGTTTCTGTGCGAGGGCTTTCTTTAGTTGTGGCAAGCGGGGGTCACTCTTCATCAAAGGGCGCGGGACTCTCACTATCACGGCCTCTCTTGTTGCGGAGCATAGGCTCCAGACGCACAGGCTCAGTAGTTGTGGGTCACGGGCCTAGTTGCTCCGCGGCATATGGGATCTTCCCGGACCAGGGCTCGAACCTGTGTCCCTTGCATCGGCAGGTGGACTCTCAACCGCTGTACCACCACGGAAGCCCTCCTGCATTTTTTACTATCTGGTTTATAAAGAATCATCCCAACTGATTCCCAATTTGATGCTTTCACGGTGTTTTCTGCCATAAATACGT
>NW_021702440.1:0-2134 GCF_005190385.1 Monodon monoceros
CAGTCAAGTAATGTACAGTTTCCTGGGACCCCACAACCACCTAAGGTAGAGTTTTCAGGGCAACCACAATCAGTGTCACAGAGGTCCCTGGCCTCACAATCCCCTAAGCTAGTTCCCTGGGCCCCTAGAAGCAGTAAGGTATAGTTCCTTGGGCACCCACAGTCATTCAACCTAGGGTTCCCTGGCCCCCGTAATCACCTAAGAGAGTTTCATGGACCTTCACACACAACTAACCTAGAGACTTCTGGGACCCCATAATCACCTGAGGGGAGATTCCTGACCCCCTACCGTCACCTCAGCTAGAGTATCCTGGGACCCAACATGTCCCTAAGGTAGAGTTTCCTGGACCCACAATCACCTAAGGTAGAGGTTTCTTGGCCCCCACAATCACCTAAGCTAGCATTTCAAGGGTCCCCAAATCTCCTAAGGTAGAGTGTTCTGGGACCCCACAATCATCTAAACTAGTGACTCCTAGGCCCCCCAGATCAACTAAGATTATTCCCTGAGCCTCTACAAACACCAACGGTGGAACGTCCGGGTCCCCCCATAACTACCTAAGGTATAGTTTCTTGGGCCCCCACAGTCACCTAGGATTTGTTTCCTGGGCCTCCAAAATCCCCTAAGTTAGAGAGAGGGGTCTCGAAAAATCACCTAATGGAGAGTTTCCTGGCACCCCACAAACACATACTCCTTTCCTGGGCTCTGATAATCACCTAACGTAGTACTTCCCGGGTCCCTTCAATCACCTAAGATCGAGTTTGACTCCACAAAACACCCGTGTTAGAGTTTCATGTGCTCCCAACATTAACTAATGTAGAGTTGCTTGGGACCACACAATCCCCTGCGGATGGGTTTCCTGAAACCCCACAATCACCTCAGGTAGCGTTTAGGTCATGATCACCCACTCTAGAACTGCTGAAGCCCACGACACCTAACGTAGAGTTTTCCAAGCCCCCACAATCACCTAAGGTGGAGTATTCTAGCCCCGTAATCAACTCAGCTAGATTTTCCTTGTGCACCCACAATCACCACAATAGAATTTCCTCAGCTACCCTCATCACGTAAGGTATAGTTTCGTGAACCCCCCAACACCTAGGTCAAGTTTCCAGGGCCTCATAATGCCCTAAAGGTAGATTTCTTTAGGCCCCCACCATTGTTTACACAGAATTTCCAGGCACCCAGATCACCTAGGTAGAGTTTCTTGGGCCCCCAACTTCACCATAGCTAGATTTTCCCGAGGCCACAATCACCGAAAGTAAGAAGCTTTCAACCCCACAGAATTACTTAAGAAAGACTATCCTGGTCCCCCACAATCACTTAACACAGCATTTCCTGGCCCTCCGCACTCCCATAGGGTACAGTTTCTTGGGCACCAACAATCAGCTAAGCTAGGGTTTTCCGGCCCTACAACCACCTAAGTTAGACCTTTCTTGGTACACCCCCCAATCAACTAAAGTAAATTCCCTGTGTCCCTCAATGGAGTCGGGTAGGGTTCCTGGGCCACCCAAATAACCTAAGTTAGAGTTACCCAAACTACCATGATCACCTACGGTCGAGTTTTCAGGGCCCCCATAATCACGTACACTAGAGCTTCCTGGGCACCACAATCACAGTAGATTTTCTAGGGTCCCCACAGTCACCTGAGGTACAATTACCTTTGGCCAAACGATCACCCAAGGTAGAATTTCCTTGGTCCACGACCACCGATCGTCGGAACTAGAGTTTCCTAGGCCCACGGTCGTTGAAGTTAAATATTCCTAGTCCCACCAAAATCACCTAAGGTAAGAGTCTCCTGAGCCCACAATCACCTAAGGTAAAGTTTCCTGGGACCACTTCCACCCGAGGTAGAGTTTCCTGGGCCCCCAACGCCTAAGGGAGAGTTTCCTGGGCCCTCACTATCACCTGTGGCAGTTACCTGGCCCAGTTGCCTAGCTAGAGATTCCTTTCAGTTAGAGATTCCTAGGCTCACAGGCACTGAAGTTAGAGTTTTTGGCCCACCACGTCCATCTCGGCAAAATTTGGGTCACAGTCAACTACTTTAGAGTTTACTGGGCTCCCACAATCCCCTAAGGCAGAATTTTCTGGACCCCCCTACCATCAATTCTAAGGTAGAAATTTGGGACCCCACAATGAA
>NW_021702441.1:0-2855 GCF_005190385.1 Monodon monoceros
AATGTTTGATAGAATTTGCTTGTGAAGCCATCTGGTCCTGGGCTTTTGTTTTTTGGAAGATTTTTAAAACAGTCTCAATTTCAATGCTTGTGATTGGTCTGCTTATATTTTCTATTTCTTCCTGCTTCAGTCTCGGAAGGTTGCGCTTCTCTGAGAATGTGTCCATTTCTTCCAGGTTGTCCATTTTATTGGTACATATTTGCTTGTAGTAATCTCTCATGATCCTCTGTATTTCTGCAGTGTCAGTTGTTACATCTCCTTTTTCATTTCTAATTCTGTTGATTTGAGTCTTCTCCATTTTTTTCTTGATGAGTCTGGCTAATGGTTTATCAATTTTGTTTATCTTCTCAAAGAACCAGCTTTTAGTTTTATTGATCTTTGCTACTGTTTGCTTCATTTCTTTTTATTTATTTCTGATCTGATCTTTATGATTTCTTTCCTTCTGCTAACTTTGGGGCTTTTTTGTTCTTCTTTCTCTAATTGCTTTAGGTGTAAGGTTAGGTTGTTTATTTGAGATGTTTCTTGTTTCTTGAGGTAGGATTGTATTGCTATAAACTTCCATCTTAAAGTGCTTTTGCTGCATCCCATAGGTTTTGGTTCGTCGTGTTTTCGTTGTCATTTGTTTCTAGGTATTTTTTGATTTCCTCTTTGATTTCTTCAGTGATCTCTTGGTTATGAAGTAGTGTATTGTTTAACCTCCATGTATTTGTATTTTTTACAGATTTTTTCCTGTAATTGATATCTAGTCTCATACCGTTGTGGTCGGAAAAGATACTTGATACGGTTTCATTTTCTTAAATTTACCAAGGCTTGATTTGTGACCCAACATGTGATCTATCCTGGAGAATGTTCCATGAGCACTTGAGAAGAAAGTGTATTCTGTTGTTTTCAGATGGAATGTCCTATAAATATCAATTAAGTCCATCTTGTTTAATGTGTCAGTTAACGCTTGTGTTTCCTTATTTATTTTCATCTTGATGACCTGTGCATTGGTGAAAGTGGGGTGTTAAAGTCCCCTCCTATGCTTGTGTTACTGTCGATTTCCCATTTTGTGGCTGTTACCATTTGTCGTATGTATTGAGGTGCTCCTATGTTGGGTGCGTAAATATTTACAGTTGTTATATGTTCTTCTTGGATTGATCCCTTGATCCTTATGTAGTATCCTTCTTTGCCTCTTGTAATAGTCTTCATTTTAAAGTCTATTTTGTCTGATATGAGAATTGCTACTCCAGCTTTCTTTTGATTTCCATTTGCATGGAATATCTTTTTCCATCCCCTCACTTTTAGTCTTTGTGTGTCCCTAGGTCTGAAGTGGGTCCCTTGTAGACAGCATATATACGGGTCTTGTTTTTGTATCCATTCAACCAGTTTGTGTCTTTTGGTTGGAGCATTTAATCCATTTACATTTAAGGTAATTATTGATATGTATGCTCCTATTACCATTTTCTTAATTGTTTTGGGTTTGTTTTTGTAGGTCTCTTCCTTCTCTTGTGTTTCCTGCCTAGAGAAGTTCCTTTAGCATTTATTGTAAAGCTGGTTTGGTGGTGCTGAATTCTCTTAGCTTTTGCTTGTCTGTAAAGGTTTTAACTTCTCCATCGAATCTGAATGAGATCCTTGCTGGGTAGCATAATCTTGTTTGTAGGTTTTTCCCTTTCATCACTTTAAATATGTCCTGCCTCTCCCTTCTGGCTTGCAGAGTTTCTGCTGAAAGATCAGCTGTTAACCTTATGGGGATTCCCTTCTATGTTATTTGTTTGTTTTCCCTTGCTGCTTTTAATACTTTTTCTTTGTATTTAATTTTTGTTCGTTTGATTAATATGTGTCTTGGCGTGTTTCTCCTTGGATTTATCCTGTATGGGACTCTCTGTGCTTCCTGGACTTGATTAACTCTTTCCTTTCCCATATTAGGGAAGTTTTCAGCTATAACGTCTTCAAATATTTTCTCAGTCCCTTTCTTTTTTTTTTTTTTGCGGTACTCGGGCCTCTCACTGCTGTGGCCTCTCCCGTTACGGAGCACAGGCTCCAGACACGCAGGCTCAGTGGCCATGGCTCACGGGCCCAGCCGCTCCACGGCATGTGGGATCCTGCCAGACCGGGGCACGAACCCGTGTCCCCTGCATCGGCAGGCGGACTCTTAACCACTGCGCCACCTGGGAAGCCCCTTCAGTCCCTTTCTTTTTCTCTTCTTCTTCTGGGACCCCTATAATTGAATGTTGGTGTGTTTAATGTTGTCCCCGAGGTCTCTGAGACTGTCCTCAATTCTTTTCATTCTTTTTTCTTTATTCTGCTCTGCAGTAGTTATTTCCACTATTTTATCTTCCAGGTCACTTATCCGTTCTTCTGCCTCAGTTATTCTGCTATTGATTCTTTCTAGAGAATTTTTAATTTCATTTACTGTGGTGTTCATCGTTGTTTGTTTGCTCTTTAGTTCTTCTAGGTTCTTGTTAAACCTTTCTTGTATTTTCTCCATTCTGTTTCTAAGAGTTTGGATCATCTTTACCATTTCTCTGAATTCTTTTTCAGGTGGGCTGCCTGTTTCCTCTTCATTTGTTTGGTCTGGTGGGTTTTTGCCTTGCTCCTTCATCTGCTGTGTATTTCTCTGTCTTCTCATTTGGCTTAATTTACTGTATTTGGGGTCTCCTTTTCACAGGCTGCAGGTTCATAATTCCCATAGTTTATGGTGTCTGCCCCCAGTGGGTAACGTTGGTTCAGTGGCTTTTGTAGGCTTCCTGGTGGAGGGGACTGGTGCTTGTGTTGTGGTGGATGAGGCTGGGTCTTGTCTTTCTGGTAGGCAGGAATGCGTCCAGTGGTGTGTTTTGGGGTGTCTGTGAACTTAGTATGATTTTAGGCAGCCT
>NW_021702442.1:0-1607 GCF_005190385.1 Monodon monoceros
GCTCATGGGTCACGTCTCCTTTCCATGTCCTCAGTTATCCCACTACAGGTTTGGCAGAAGCCTGAGGACAGGACAAGGCCAGACCATTTCTGGTCAAGCAAAAACTACCTTCCAAAACAAAAAGCCAGAGACTTTGCTTATCAGGAGATACCAAAAGACACACGATGCCAACTGTCGAGCTAAGGCCAACAGACCCAACCATTAAGGAGGAGAGCACATTGTGGGGAGAAACAGACCAATTCAGATCAGCTCAACAACCAACAGGAAATAGCTCTTTCCAACCCAGACCTATACAACTGCCCAAGCCCATAGTTTCCCAAAGAAGTACCACTCTCAAAAACACCTCAAGCAGCCAGCCTTTGGGTCCTGTTCAAAATGAGAGTCATAGCAGAGCTAAGAAAAACTTTAACAGAAATGAAGTCTCTAGCCAGGAGTCCAAGAACTCCGAACCAGGAACCAGAGTTCATGCTGGAGGGAGACTCTTACATGGTTCCCCTATGAACAGAACCTCACACAGTCACCTTAAAGAAAAATCCACACACAAGGAAAGAAACCACCACAGCTTCTGTAGGGAAATAACCCCATGGGATTCTTCTGGAAGTAGCCAATATAGTCCCTCTGAGAGGAGCCACCACAGGGCCTCTGAGAGGAGATGTCGCATTCCCTCTGAGAGGAGATGCCACAGTCCCTCTGATAGATGTCGCAGTCCCTCTGGGAGGAGATGCCACAGTCCCTCTGAGAGATGTCACAGTCTCTTTGAGAAAATCCGTCGCGGTCCCTCTGAGAGGAGAGGACACAGTGCTTCTGAGAGAAGACCGTACAGGCCCTCTGAAAGGGGCAGACACAGTCATTCTGAAGAGTTGACACAGTCCTTCTGAGAGGAGCCACCAAAGTCCCCTCAAGGAGAGACTCAAGCACAGCTCACCTAGCGAGAAGCCCAGATATAGTTTAGGTAAAGATTTCAGGAGTAACTCAAACATGTCTCCTAAAGACCACACCAAAAATCCCCAAGGGAGGGCAAGTTTGGAGGCCTGACGCTAAAAGATGGGTAGAGACCCGCCCCAGTTATTCATTGCCTCACTCAAGTCTCCACCAAGCTGCCTTTTCGTGGCTTCTTTCCTGTTCAGCCACTGGCTTCCACTTTCTGCGCCCTCAGCAATAAAAGGGTTTCTACCTGAGGGGAGGGAGGGAGGGAAGGCGGGAATGGCTGTGTCATTTCCCTAAGATAAATAAACGGGTAATAATTGACCTTCCTGTGCACCTAGAAAGACCGCTCGTCGTGCATGGGGGCGTGGAGGGGCAGGAGAGGTAGTGCAAACGGAGGGAACGAGACGGAGGGACTCCGAGGCCAAACAACGGTTCCAACCGCCAAGCCCCAGTTTCCCGAGTCCCAAAGCGCACTCCCGGGGCGGGGTCTCAGAGGAAGTGTGTGTGGGGCGGGGGTGTCGGGGGGGGGGCTGGTCACGTGACTCGCCCTGCCGCAGCCCCCTCGGAAGCTGAGAGGCGGAAGTAGACGTTAGGCACGGGGCTCGCGGCGCGCCGACTCCACATCCGGGAGCGGAGAGGAGAGCGGAAGTGGCGTTGATCTGGCCGGAGCCCTTGGGTGA
>NW_021702443.1:0-505 GCF_005190385.1 Monodon monoceros
ACGGGTTAGTGTTAGCGTACGGGTTAGGATTAGGGGACGGGTTAGCGTAAGGCTTCGGGTAAGCGTTAGGGTTAGGGTTAGGGGACGGGGACGGTTTAGGGTACAGGTTAGGGTACGACAATGGTTTAGGGTGAGCGTACGTGTTAGGGTACGGGTTAGTGTTAGCGTACGGTTTAGGATTAGGGGACGGGTTAGGGTAAGGCTTCGGGTAAGGGTTGAGGTTAGGGTTAGGGTTAGGGTAAGGGTTAGGGGACGGGAACGGTTTATGGTACAGGTTAGGGTACGACAACGGTTTAGGGTGAGCGTACGTGTTAGGGTATGGGTTAGTGTTAGCGTACGGGTTAGGATTAGGGGACGGGTTAGGGTAAGGCTTGGGGTAACAGTTAGGGTTAGGGTTAGGGTTAGGGTTAGGGGACGGGGACGGTTTAAGGTACAGGTTAGGGTACGACAACGGTTTGGGGTGAGCGTACGTGTTAGGGTACGGTTAGTGTTAGCGTACGGGTTA
>NW_021702443.1:605-2179 GCF_005190385.1 Monodon monoceros
TAGGGGACGGGTAAGGGTAAGGTTCGGGTAAGGGTTAGGGTTAGGGGACGGGGATGGAGACGGTTTAGGGTACAGGTTAGGGTACGACAACGGTTTAGGGTGAGCGTACGTGTTAGGGTACAGGTTAGTGTTAGCATACGGGTTAGGATTAGGGGACGGGTTAGGGTAAGGCTTCGGGTAAGGTTTAGGGTTAGGGTTAGGGGTAGGGTTAGGGGACTGGGTCGGTTTAGGGTACAGGTTAGGGTAGGACAACTGTTTAGGGTGAGCGTACGTGATAGGGTAGCGGTTAGTGTTAGCGTACGGGGTAGGATTGGGGGACGGGTTAGCGTAAGGCTTCGGGTAAGGTTTAGGGTTAGCGTTAGGGTTAGGGTTAGGGGATAGGGACGGTTTAGGGTACAGGTTACTGTACGACAACGGTTAAGGGTGAGCCTACGTTTCAGGTTACGGGTTAGTGTTAGCGTACGGGTTAAGATTAGGGGACGGGTTAGCGTAAGGCTTCGGTTAAGGGTTATGGTTAGGGTTAAGGTTAGGGGATGGGGACGGTTTAGGGTACAGGTTAGGGTACGACAACGGATTAGGGTGAGCGTACGTGGTAGGGTACGGGTTAGTGTTAGCGTACGGGGTAGGATTAGGGGACGGGTTAGGGTAAGGCTTCGAGTAAGAGTTAGGATTAGGGTTAGAGTTAGGGTTAGGGGATGGGGACGGTTTAGGGTACAGGTTAGGGTACGACAAGGGTTAAGGCTGAGCGTACGTGTTAGGGTACGTGTTAGTGTTAGCGTACGGGATAGGATTAGGGGACGGGTTATGTTAAGGCTTCGGGTAAGCGTTAGGGTTAGGTTTAGGGTTAGGGTTAGGGGATGGGGACGGTTTGGGGTACAGGTTAGTGTACGACAACGGTTTAGGGTGAGCGTACATGTTAGGGTACGGGTTAGCGTTAGTGTACGGTTTAGGATTAGGGGACGGGTAAGGGTAAGGTTCGGGTAAGGGTTAGGGTTAGGGTTAGGGGACGGGGATGGAGACGGTTTAGGGTACAGGTTAGGGTACGACAACGGTTTAGGGTGAGCGTACGTGTTAGGGTACAGGTTAGTGTTAGCATACGGGTTAGGATTAGGGGACGGGTTAGGGTAAGGCTTCGGGTAAGGGTTATGGTTAGGGTTAGGGGTAGGGTTAGGGGACTGGGTCGGTTTAGGGTACAGGTTAGGGTAGGACAACTGTTTAGGGTGAGCGTACGTGATAGGGTAGGGGTTAGTGTTAGCGTACGGGGTAGGATTGGGGGACGGGTTAGCGTAAGGCTTCGGGTAAGGTTTAGCGTTAGCGTTAGGGTTAGGGTTAGGGGAAAGGGACGGTTGAGGGTACAGGTTACTGTACGACAACGGTTAAGGGTGAGCCTACGTTTTAGGTTACGGGTTAGTGTTAGCGTACGGGTTAGGATTAGGGGACGGGTTAGCGTAAGGCTTCGGTTAAGGGTTATGGTTAGGGTTAGGGTTAGGGGACGGGGACGGTTTAGGGTACAGGTTAGGGTACGAAAACGGATTAGGGTGAGCGTACGTGTTAGGATACGGGTTAGTGTTAGC
>NW_021702444.1:0-433 GCF_005190385.1 Monodon monoceros
TGTAGGAGGTGAGATGAGGGAGGTAAGGGAGGTGAGGTTAGGGATGAGATTGAGGTGAGGTGAAGTGTGGGAGGTGAGCTGAATGATGTTAGGGAAATGAGGTGAGGGAAGTTGAGGTAAGTTGAGGGTGGTGAGGTGAGGTTAGGGAGGTGAGGAGACGTGTGTGAGGTGCGGGAATTGAGGTAACGTAGGTGAGGTTAAGTGAGGGAGCTGTAGGGAGGTGAGGGATTTGAGGTGAGGGAGGTGTGGAGAGGTGAGGGAGGTGAGGGCGGGGAGGTGAGGGATGTGAGGAGAGGTTTTGGAGGTGAGGGAAGAGAGGTGAGGTAGTTGAAGTGAGTTGAGGGAGGTGAGGTGAGGATGGTGAGGTGAGGGAAGTGACGTGACCAAGTTGAGGTGAGGTGCGGGAGTTGAGGTGTGGTGTGGGAGGTGAGGT
>NW_021702444.1:533-1680 GCF_005190385.1 Monodon monoceros
GAAGTGATGGACTTGAAGTGAAGGAGGTGATGTGAGGGAGTACAGGGAGGTGAGGAGAGGGTGGGAGGTGTGGGAGAAGAGGTGAGGTGAGGGAAGTAAGGGTGGTGCAGTGAGGGAGGTGATGGAGGTGAGGTTTGGGAGGTGAGAAGAGTTGTGGGAGGTGAGGAAGTTGAGGTCAGGTAGGTGAAGTGAGTTGAGGGAGATGAGGTGAGGATGGTGAGGGGAGGGAGGTGAGGGAGGTGATGTGACAGAGGAGAGATGAGATGAAGGAAGTGAGGTGAGGGCGATGAGGTGAGGTTGGTGACGGAGGTGAGGTAAAGGAGGTGAGCGAGTTGAGGTGATGGATGTGAGGCATGTGAGGTGAGGTGTGGGAGGTGAGTTGAATGAAGTAAAATGGGTGAGGAGAGGGAGGTGTGGTAAGTTGAGGGTGGGGAGATGAGGCTAAGGAGGTGAGGAGATGAGGAGGTGAAGAGGTCTGGGAGGTGAAGAGGTAAAGAGGTGAGGGATGTGTGTGAGGTGAGTGTGTTGAAGAGGTGAGGGAAGTTAGGAGGTGAGGGAGGTACGGAGGTGAGGGAGGTAAGGAATTCAGGGCGGAGTGGGAGGTGTGGAAGGTGTGGGAAGTGAGGAGGTGAGTGTGGTGATGGAAGTGAGTGTGGTGTGTAGGAGAGGGAGTAGATGGAGGAGATGTAGGTGATGTGAGGAGAGAAGGTAGGGAGGGTAGGGAGGTGAGGAGATGAGGAGGTGAGGTAGGAGAGAAGGTAAGGTGGTGATGTAATGAGGGAGGTGTGTGACATTAGGGGGGTGGTGAACGAGGTGAGGTAGGTCAGGAGGTGTGACTGCTGAGGTGGTGAGGGTGGTGAGGAGGTGAGGAGATCACGAGGTGACGAGATATAGGGTCTGGAAGTGAGGGAGTTGAGGAGGTGAGGGAAGTGAGGGAAGTGAGGAGATAACGGAGGTGAGAAGGTGAGGTGATGTGGGGGGTGAGGGAGGTGAGTTGAGTTGAGAGAGGTGAGGTGAGGGAAGTGACGGAGGTGAGGTGAAGGAGGTGATGTGAGGGAGGCCAGGGAGATAATGTGAGGGTGTGAGGTGAGGGAGCAGAGGTGAAGTGAGAGAGGTGAGTGTGGTGAGGTGAGGGAGGTGAGGGAGG
>NW_021702445.1:0-4225 GCF_005190385.1 Monodon monoceros
CGATGATGTTAGTGTGGCCCCACTGGTGTGAGGACACTCCTGCCTGGATCCCATCCCCTTGGTGATGTCAGCCCTCTGGTGAGAGTATGATCCTGCCTAGTTCTTCACAGTCTTGTAAGGTGGGCCCTTTTCTTTGAGGTCACTCCTGCATGACACATGATGCCTTGGCATCATGGGCCCTCTGGTGTCAGTTGGAGCCTGCTGGGAGCATCCTCACCTCAGCAATGATGGCAACTCTGGCGTCAGGCCCTAAATGCTGGGCTCCCACATGTTTCCTTTTGTGTGCCCAGTGGTGCCGGGACACCCCTTCCAGGTTCCAATCACCATGGGGATGTGGGCTTTCTGCTCTGAGGTCCCAACGGCTGGCTTGCTCACAGTTTCATGGTATGGGGCTCTCTGGTTGAGTTCACTGTGGCCTGGATCCAATAGACTCGGTGCTCCGGGCCACCTGCTGTGGGGTTCCAACTGCTGGATTCCTCACCTTTTCTATTCCATAGCCCTCTCTTTTGAGGCTATTCCTACCTACCTCACTCCCAGCCCCTTGTTCATGTGGGTCCTCTGGTTTGAGGCCACGTGTGCTGGGTTCCTCAACTTTCGATGATGTGGGTTTGGCCCCACTGGTGTGAGGACACTCCTGCCTGGTGCCCAGCCCCTTGGTGATGTGGGCCTTCTGGTGATAGTCTGATCTTGCCTGGGTTCCTCACAGTTTTGTGAGGTGGTCCTGTTCTGTGAGGTACCTCCTGCCTGACGCATGTCGCCTTGGGGTTTTGGGGCCTCTGATGTCATTTGGAGCCTGCTGGGAGCCTCCTGCCCTCAGTGATGTGGGCCACTCTGGCGTCAGGCCCTAACTGCTGGGCTCCCCCACATTTCCTTATGTGCGCCAATTGGTACTAGGACAACCCTGTCTGGTTCCCATCCCCATGGGTATGTGTGCCTTCTGCTCGGAGGTCCTAACGGCTGACTTGCAGACACTTTCATGGTCTGTGGCCTCCTGGTGTGAGTTCACTGCAGCCTGTATCCCATAGCCTCGGTGTTCAGTGCTACCAATTTGGGGGTTCCAACTGCTGGATTCCTCATCTTTTCTATTCCATGGGCCCTCACTTTTGAGGATACTCCTGCCTACCTCACTCCCAGCCTCTTGTTAATGTGGGTCCTCTGGTTTGAGGCTACATGTGCTGGGCTCCTCAACTTTCGATGATGTGGATGTGGCCCCACTTGGGTGAGGAGACTCCTGCCTGGTTCCCATCACCTTAGTGATGTGGACCCACTGGTGAGAGTATGATCCAGCCTGGGTTCTTCACAGTTTTGTGAGGTGGGCCCTGTTCTCTGTGGTCACTCCTGCCTGGTGCATGTCGCCTTGGGGAATTGGGCCCTCTGGTGTCAGTTGGAGCCTGCTGGGAGCCTCCTCCCCTCGGTGATGAGGGCCAAAGTGGCGTCAGGCCCTAACTGCTATGCTCCCCCACATTTCCTGATGTGCGCCCAGTGGTGCCAGGACACCCCTGCCATGTTCCCATCACCATGGGGATGTGGGCCTTCTGCTCTGAGGTCCCAACGGCTGGCTTTCTCACAGTTTCATGGTGTGGGCCTCTCTGGTGTGAGTTCACTGCGGCCTGGATCCAATAGACTCGGTGGTCCGGGCCACTTGCTGCAGGGTTCCAACTGCTGGATTCCTCACCTTTTCTATTCCAATGGCCCTCTGTTTTGAGGCTACTCCTGCCTACCTCACTCCCAGCCCATTGGTGATGTGGGTCCTCTGCTGTGAGGCCACATGTGCTGGGTTCCTCAACTTTCGATGATGTGGGTGTGGCCCAACTGGTGTGAGGACACTCCTGTCTTGTTCCCATCCCCTTGGTGATGTGGGCCTTCTGGTGATAGTTTGATCTTGCCTGGGTTCCTCACAGTTTTGTGAAGTGAGCCTGTTCGGTGAAGTCCCTCCTGCCTGGCGCATGTTGCCTTGGAGACATGGCCCTCTGATGTCATTTGGAGGCTGCTGTGAGCCTCCTGCCCTCGGTGATGAGGGCCACTCTGGTGTCAGGCCCTAAATGCTGGGCTCCCCCACATTTCTTGATGTGCGCCCAGTGGTGCCAGGACACCCCTGCCAGGTTCCCTTCCCCATGGGGATGTGGACCTTCTGACCTGAGGTCCCAAATGCTGGCTTGCTCAAATTTTCATGGTGTGGAGCCCTCTGGGGTGAGTACACTGCGGTGTGGATCTCATAGCCTCGGTGACCCGGGCCGCCAGCTTGGGGGTTCCAACTGCTGAATTGCTCAACTTTTCTCTTCCATGGGCCCTCTGTTGTGAGGCTCCTCCTGCCTGACTCACTCCCAGGCCTTTCCTGCGGTGGCTCCTCTGGTTTGAGGCCACATGTGCTGGATTCCTCAACTTTCGATGATGTGGATGTGGTCGCACTGGGGTGAGGACAGTCCTGCCTGATTCCCATCACCTTGGTGATGTGGGCCCTCTGGTGAGAGTATGATCTATCCTGGGTTCCTCTCCGTTTTGTGAGGTGGGACCTTTTCTGTGTGGTCCCTCACGCTTGGTGCATGTCACCTTGGGGAATTGGGCCCTCTGGTGTCAGTTGGAGCCTGCTGGGAGCCTCCTCCCCTCAGTGATGAGGGTCACTCTGGCGTAAGGCCCTAACTGTGGGGCTCCCCCACATTTCCTGATGTGCGCCCATTGGTACCAGGAAAACACTGCCAGGTTCCCAAACCCATGGGGATGTGAGCCTTCTGCTCTGAGGTCCCCACGGCTGGCTTGCTCACACATTCATGATATGGGGCCCTCTGCTCTTAGTTCACTGCGACCTGGAACCCATAGCTCCTGTACTCCGTGCTGCCTGCAAGGGGATTCCAACTGCTGCATTCTTCAACTTTTCTATTCCATGGGCCCCCTCTTGTGAGGCTCCTCCTGCCTGCCACTCTCCCAGTGCATTGGTGTTGTGGGGGCTCTGGTTTGAGGCCACATGTGCTGGGTTCCTCACCTTTCGATGATGTGGGTTTGGCCCCACTTGTGTGAGGACACTCCTGCCTGGTTCCCATCCCCTTGGTGATGTGGGCCCTCTGGTGAAAGTCTGATCCTGCCTGGGTTCCTCAGAGTTCTGTGAGGTGGGTCCTCTGCTCTGACGTTATTCCTACCTGGCACACGTCGCCTTAGCGTTGTGGGCACTCTGGTGTCAGATGGAGCCTGTTGGGAGCCTCCTCACCTCAGTGATGATGGCACCTCTGGCCTCAGGCCCTAAATGCTAGGCTCCCACACATTTCCTGATGTGTGCCCAGTGGTGCCATTACACCCCTGCCAGGTTCCCATCCCCATGGGGATGTGGCTTTGTGATCTGAGGTCCCAATGCCTGGCTTGCTCAAATTTTCATGGTGTGGAGCTCACTGGGGTGATTACACTGTGGCCTGGATCCCATAGACTCGGTGTTCCTGGACGCCTGATTGGGGGCTCCAGCTGCTGGATTCCTCACCTCTTCTATTCTACGGGCCCTCTGCTGTGTGGCCCCTCATGCCTGCCACACTCCCAGCCCATTGGTGATGTGGGTCCTCTGGTCTGAAGACACATGTGCTGGGTTCTTCTCTTTTCGATGATGTGGATGTGGCCCCAGTGTTGTGACGACACTCCTGCCTGGTGCCCATCCCCTTGTTGATGTGGGCCCTGTGGTGAAAGTCTGATCCTGCCTGGGTTCCTCAACGTTTTGTGAGGTGGGCCCTCTTCTGTGTGGTCACTCCTGCCTGGTGCATGTCGCCTTGTGTAATTGGGCTCTCTGGGGTAAGTTGGAGCCTGCTGGGAGCATCCTATCCTCGGTGATGGGGGTCATTCTGGCGTCAGGCCCTAACTGCGGGGCTCCCCCACATTTCCTGATGTGCGCCCATTGGTACGAGGAAAACCCTGCCAGGTTCCCAACCCCATGTGGATGTGGGCCTTCTGCTCTGAGGTCCCCACGGCTGGCTTGCTCACACATTCATGGTCTGGCGCCCTCTGGTGTGAGTTCAGTTCGGCCTGGATCCCCTAGCCTTGGTGATCAGGGCTCCCATCTGGGGCGTTCCAACTGCTGGATTCCTCCCATTTTTATTCCATTGGCCCTATCTTGTGAGTCTTCTCCTGCCTGCCTAACTCCCAGGCCCTTGTTGATGTGGGTCCTCTGGTTTGAGGCCACATGGGCTTGGTTCCTCAACTTTCGATGATGTTAGTGTGGCCCCACTGGTGTGAGGACACTCCTGCCTGG
>NW_021702446.1:0-1095 GCF_005190385.1 Monodon monoceros
ATAAACCTACCTAGGGAGCCAAAAGATCTGTATGCAGAAAACTATAAGACACTGATGAAAGAAATTAAAGATGATACCAACAGATGGAGAGATATACCATGTCCTTGGATTGGAAGAATCAATATTGTGAAAAATGACTATACTACTCAAAGCAATGTACAGATTCAATGCAATCCCCATCAAATTACCAATGGCATTTTTTACAGAACTAGAACAAAAAATCTTAAAATTTGTATGGAGACACAAAAGACCCTGAATAGCCAATGCAGTCTTGAGGGAGAAAAATGGAGCTGGAGGAATCAGACTCCCTGACTTCAGACTATACTACAAAGCTACAGTAATCAAGACAATATGGTACTGGCACAAAAACAGAAATACAGATCAGTGGAACAGGATAGAAAGCCCAGAGATAAACCCACACACCTATAGTGAACTAATCTATGACAAAGGAGGCAAGGATATACAGTGGAGAAAAGACACTCTCTTCAATAAGTGGTGCTGGGAAACCTGGACAGCTACATGTAAAAGAATGAAATTAGGACACTCCCTAACACCATACACAAAAATAAACTCAAAATGGATTAGAGACCTAAATGTAAGACCGGACACTGTAAAACTCTTAGAGGAAAACATAGGAAGAGCACTCTTTGACATAAATCACAGCAAGATCTTTTTTGATCCACCTCCTAGAGTAATGGAAATAAAATCAAAAATAAAAAATGGGACCTAATGAAACTTAAAAGCTTTTGCAAAGCAAAGGAAACTACAAACAAGACGAATAGAAAACACTCAGAATGGCAGAAAATATTTGCAAACGAATGAAGTGACAAAGGATTAATCTCCAAAATATATAAACAGCTCATGCAGCTCAATATTAAAAAAACAAACAACACAATCCAAAAATGGACAGAAGACCTAAATAGACATTTCTCCAAAGAAGACACGCAGATGACCAAGAAGCACATGAAACTCAACATCACTAATTATTAGAGAAATGCAAATCAAAACTACAAAGAGGTATCACCTCACACCAGTTAGAATGGGCATCATCAGAAAATCTACAAACAACAAATGCTGGAGAGGGTGTGGAGAAAA
>NW_021702447.1:0-16726 GCF_005190385.1 Monodon monoceros
GGTTTTGATATAGCAGTCTATGTATAAACAAGATTGTTTTATGTTGCTGGTCTTTTAATTTCAAATGCATTTGCAATATTTTTTATTTGTGCTCTCCTCTTGTCACAATTGCTGGTTTTTATATCATATTTATGTGTGGATGATTTCCTACCTTTACTGTATGTTTGCCTTTACTGGTGAGCTTTTCCATTAATAATTTTCTTGTTTCTAGTTGTGGCCTTTTACTTTCCACTTAGAGAAGTTCCTTTAGCATTTGTTGCAAAGTTGGTCTGGTGGTGCTGAATTCTCTTAGCTTTTGCTCATCTGTAAACCTTTTGATGTCTCCATTGAATCTGAATGAGAGCCTTGCTGGGTAGAATATTCTTGGTTGTAGGTTATTCCCTCTCATCATTTTAAAAATATTGTGTCACTCCCTTCTGGCCTGCAGAGTTTCTGCTGAGAAATCAGCTGATAACCTTATGTGAAATCCCTTGTATGTTATTTGTTGCTTTTCCCTGTTGCTTTTAATATTTTTTCTTTGTCATTAATTTTTGTCAGTTTGATTACTATGTGTCTCAGTGTGTTCTTCCCTGGGTTTATCCTGCCTGGGACTCTCTGCACTTCCTGGACTTGGGTGACTGTTTCCTTTTCCATGTCAGGGAAATCTTCAGCTATTATCTCTTTCAGTATTTTCTCAGGTCATTTCTCTCTGTCTTCCCCTCTGGAACCTCTATAATGCAGATGTTGGTGTGTTTAGTGTTGTCCCAGAGATCTCTGAAACTGTATTCTTTTCAAGCATTATTTTTTATTATTCTGTTCTGCAGTAGTGATTTCCACCATTCTGTCTTCCAGGTCACTTATCTGTTCTTTTGGTTCAGTTATTCTGCTATTGATTCCTTCTAGTGTATTTTTTCATTTCAGTTACTGTATCACTCATCTCTGTTTGTTCTTTAGTTGTTCTAGGTCTTTGTTAAACATTGCTTGTATATTCTTGATCTCTGCCTTCATTCTTTTTCCAAGACTTCAGATCATCTTTACTATCGTTACTCTGAATTATTTTGGGGGCAGGTTTTCTATCTCCACTTCACTTAGTTGTTATTCTGGGGTTTTACCTTGCTCCTTCATCAGGAACATATTTTTCTGCTATCTCATTTTATCTAACTTGCTATGATTGCGGTTTCTGTTCCACAGGCTGCAGAATTGTAGTTATTCTTGCTTCTGCTGTCTGCCCCCTGGTGGATAAGGCTGTCTAAGAGGCTTGTGCAGGCTTCCTGGTGGGAGAGTCTGGTACCTACCCACTGGTGGGTGGAGCTGCATATTGTCCCTCTGGTGGGCAACACTATGCTCAGGAAGACTTTAAGCAGCCTGTCTGATGAGGGGATCTGTGTTCCTGCCTTGTTTGTTGTTTGACTTGAGGCATCTTGGCACTGGAGCCTACAGCCTGTTGGGTGGGGCCAGGTCTTGGGGAGACATTGGTGGCCTCTGGAGGGCTCACGCCAATGAGTACTCCCTAGGACTGCCACTACCTGTGTCTTCATCTCTGCAGTGAGCCACAGCTGCCCCTCATCTCTGCAGGAGACCCTCCAATACTAGCAGGTAGGTCTGGTGCAGTCTCTTATGAGGTGACTGTTTTTTTCCCTAGGTGCTGGTGTGCATGAGACCTTGTGTGCACCCTCCAAGAATGGAGTTTCTGTTTCCCCCAGTCCTGTGGAATTCCCACTGGCCTTCAAAGCCAGATTCTCTGGGGGCTCCTCCTCCCATTGCCAAATGCCCAGGCTGAGGAGCCTTATGTGGATCTCAGAATTTTCACCCTATGGGAGAACTTCTGTGGTATAATTATTTTCCAGTTTGTGGGTTGCCCACCAGCAGGTATGGGATTTGATTTTATCACAGTTGCGTCCCTCCTACCGTCTCATTGTGGCTTCTTTGTCTTTGGATGTAGGATATCTTTTTTTGGTAGATTCCAGTACTTTTTTGTCAATGGCTGTTCAGCAGTTAATTGTGATTTTGATATTTTTGTAAGAAAAGATAAGCTCACATCCTTCTACTCTGCCAACTTGTCTCCATCTGTGAGACTCATATACATGAGCATGTTTTGATTTACTTATTTATCTTTCTGCAAAGGAATATTGAAGTTTTGGCCATTATTTTAAATACGTGTCTCAGTAATTTCATCATATATGGTTCTTCAGACTCATATGCACATTTCACTATGTACTTATAATTGCAACTGTTCTGCCATAAGGCCTGTGAATTTTCAAGTAAACTCTTTTACCAAGTTATTCTCCAACATATTAAGTGATCTATGAGTGCCCCTGTTTCTTTCTCTGTGTCAATACTTTGTATTGGTGAGACAGTTGGCATATTGTGGTACTATATATACATATATATATATATACACACACACATACATCTATTAATGGGTGTGACATAGTTATTTTTTTATCTTGCATTTAACAAATTTTGTTTTTGTATGTTTAGTTAGCCATTAAGTTTTCCTATTATACAATTTGCATTTACAAGATATTCTTCACTTGTTCTTCTGTTGGATTTTGAATTGTCATCTATGAACTTCTGTAAATTCTTCATATTGCTGGATAGTAATCTGTTGTCACATTATGAGCTGTTTGCACTTCTTTCTATTTGTTGCTAGTCTTTCAAGAGAAAGTTTTTTTTGGTCAGTTTAAAAAATTCTTAACTCTCTTAATAACATATTTTTCTTCATTCTGTCTAAATTATTTTGCTATTCATAGTCAAGTATTTAAAGAAAAATATATTTAACATGAGAAGGATATTTAATTATATTTATTTGCCATATGGATAACCAATTATCCTATTATGGTTTATCAAAACCATCTTTTTTCCTACTGATTTGCAATGCCCAATATGCTGTATATCACACATACCATCTGCAGTGTACGTCTGTTTTTGAGCTACACATTCTTTTCCATGGGTATCACTGCACACCATGACAGTTTTACTATTCTAGCTTTAAAAATCCTATGTATCATTTTATGTTATTTAACTATTCTTGATAATTTATTTTAATAAAAATTTTATTACCACCTTGTCAACTTATAAATAATGCACTGTTAGAATTTTAAAAAGATTGGTATTGCATAATGATCTAAAGGACAAATTCCTTTGTATGTTTCTATCTTTAAGGAGATGATTTCACACATACAAACTTACCTGTGCTTTCTGTCTTCTTTCCAGGTAAGAAAGTTCCTAGATATAAAAGTTTATTATTTGACATGTGTCAAATATATATATATATATATATACTTCAACTAAATATTAAAAAAACAAACGTACCAAATTTTTTAAAAAACGAACAAAAGATTTGAAGAGACAATTCATAAGAATGATAAACAAATGAACAAAACCCACATAATTGGATTCTCAACATTATTCTTCAGTAACACAATTTAAATCCACACTAAGGTATTAGTACCTATCTTTTATAATAACAAAACAAACAATGCCCAGAATTTACAAGGATTTAGAGCAACTAGAACTCTCATACAGTCTTGCCAGCGATGTAAAAGGGTAAAACCACTTTGAAGAATTGTTTGGCAATTTTTGAAAAGAGTAAAACACAGTTATCTTGTGACACAACCATTCCACTCTTAAGTATATAAACAAATGAACTGACAAGGTATGTTTTAACAAAGACTTGTACATGCATTTCTGTAGCAGCTTTGGCTGCAACAACCAAAATTTAAAACCACTGAAATACCTATCAAAAGATGAATGGATGAACAAAATGTATATCTGACAATGGGATAATACTGACCAATAAAAATAAATGAATTACTTATATACTTGAAGACACCGATAAGTTATATTAGTGAAAGACATAAATAAATACATATTATATACTTCCGTTTATATAAAATTCTAGTAAGTACAAATTAACCTCTAGTCAAAAGCAGAGCAGTTGTCGTTCCAGGCATGGAGGGTGGTAGGGATGGTCTACAAAATGTAACATTCTATATGTGATTGTGTCAGAGATTTCAGTGGACATTTGTAAAACTAAAAGAATTACTGAACATAAATTATACTTTGTTGAAATTTATTTTTAAAAATTAAATATTTTCTACCCCAAAATAAATAATTTTAAAATAAATCCATTACACATAAGTTTTACAAGTCTATTATCATAACATAAGCTTTAATAATGAAAACACATGAAAGACTATAACATCATTACTCTTGAGGAAAAGCAAATAAAAACATGAGATGCCACTTTTCACTGTTAGTGTCAAAAACACGTGCTTTTATATACAGAAAGTCATTTGTTATTTTAAATATACTGTATAATAAAACTAATTTCTGAAATGGCTGAAGCAATGTAACATTCAGTTCCACAAAACCATAATTTACAATAAAAGATATAATTGTTAATATCTTTTTGAGTTTACATTCAATATATTTGAAGAGTTTTACATAATTTTTATTTTCAGAATTTTCAACATTTAAGGTAAGATTAAATTTATTCTCTACAGGATGAATATTTTCATACTAGAAAATTTGGCTGATCTGAAATATGAGGTAAAAAATTAATAAAAATATGACACTATGTAAAACTGTCATAGTATTAATGAAAACCAACCCTTTCTACAAAAAAGGCCATCTGTGTAACATTCCATACAAAAAATTAAATTTTATTTTTTAATTGTCCTTCTAGACACAGTGATTTTTTTCAGTATTTCATTGTTTTCAGGATTTTCAGTTATACTTTATATATGTGTTTTAATAAGAATAATTTTTAATCTAAAATCTGGCCATTTTAATTTCCCTGCTTTATTAAAAAGATTACATTTTAATATAAAGTTTGGGATTCAATATATAAGTAAGAACATGGGAAACAATAAACTGTGATGCCCCCAAATTGTGTTTTTTCAAATAAACAGACAATAATGCTATTAAATTCTGAAGTGACCCAGAATTTAAATGGTGCAGAGTGCTTTTTCATTAAGATTGAAATCCCTGTGATCAATCTAATAACTAATAAGACCAAAGTTAAAATTTTAAATATTACATTCCATTTCTAAAATATTTGTTAGAAATTCTAATTCTAAAGTTTTGGCTGAAGTAAATTTAAAAAATAGGAAGGAGCTTTAATTAAGATAAAGTGTGCTTAATTCCAATATATGATTGCTAGCAGTTCTGGCTGTTGACCTAAACAAAAAGGTAAAATGAGGCAAGTTCAAAATTGTCAAAACAAAAATGTGTTTATTTGGGAATAGCAGAGGAATTGTAATTCAGGACATGCAAATAACAAGATACAGGTGAGTCAGCTGAGGGTTTGGGGTAGGCTATAAATATGTGCAGAGAACGTAGAGGGGAGAGTTAAATGAGAGTTGGTTGAAATAAAAAACAAATGGAGAACTGCTTTGAAAATTCCCTGAGCAGACAAAACCAGTCCAGTCACACAAACAAAGCTCAATTCAGCTTATTTTCTGAGACCAACCTGATTGGGTCATCTCATGCCTCTGGTAAGCATAAGCAAAGTTTCTCAAGGTTGATATGAGGTAATCCCTGACCAACTGACCAACTCCCTGTCATTTAACAAAGCTAGGTAATCAGGTAATCCCTGACCAACTCCCTGTCATTTAAGAAAGTTCCAATATTATCAGTTTTCTGTAAATCAAGCACTTACAGGAAGTCAATCTCTCTGTCCTTAAGTTTTGTTTTCCTGAGGGTACATGTGTGAGACTTTCCATTTTATATTCTCTGGTTTCGTTCCTTCGCATTTTCCCCTTTTGTTCAAGATCTTTTGCGAAAAGCATCTCTGATCAAGTATCATTCAGCTGTTAATTTTTGTCAAAGGTATAGTTTTTTTTAGGTGGATTGCATTATATGTCCCATGGATCTGAGGAGAGCTGTCCTCAGGTATTTTTCTCATGAAGCTGAGGAGGATCATGCTCAGATGTCTTGTCCCACAGAGGAGGAAAATGATGGGGAGTTTCATTGGCTTCATTTGAAAGGATTGAAAAAAGAAGAATCTCAGTTATGTCTTTCTATGGTGGATGGTTTAGTTTCCATGGTCAGTCGAGTTTCAGGAAAAGCCTTTGAAAGGAAAAGAATTTAAATTTGTACATACATTTGTGAGGAAGGTATTTGTTTACTATTAAAAAATAGTGGAAATAAACTGATGACCAGAAGCCCAATGATAGCTATCGATTGAAATATGCTTCTCAACCAGTTTCCCTATTTATGTTTAATAGATCAAAAAAGGCCCAAGGTTCAGGAGCTTGGCCAACTTCTGCTTGGTATTGTCCTTTGTTATTTTTAGTTCTTGTGTTATTTTCCTGAGCTATTGACAAATAACATTCTTGGTGAAGTAGGGCACAAGTTCCCCCTTGCTGAGCAATGAGGAGATATTCAGTCTCTGAGGTTTTTTAGTACTGCATTTGAAAGGCTATTTATTTGTGTTTGTTGATATTTAAAAGCTTGGACAGAAGCACTGAAAGTGGTAGACATAACTATAAAAGGATTGTGAATTCGTTTTTCAAATTCTGCTGTTCCAACCTAAGGAAAAAGCTTTTGGTGAATGCATGAATTTTTGTAAGGTGTGGATACAAGGATGTGCTAAAGCTAAACTAAAGGGCAGTAGGAAAACAAGGGAAAGAACAATTGAAGGCCTGAATGACATGATATAACCAGATATAGAGAAGAAAAAAAAATGTAAGTTATGCAGGCCTGGTCCATATATCTTAGGTAAGCTGTCTACTTCACATGCCATCTACTTCAGTCCCTAGAAATTTTCAGCTTTAGGTCACAAGTTAGTATACATGTCTCTTCAGATTTGGGGGCTTCTTTAGTTGTGACACATGAATCCTTGAAGTTTGGCTGCACCAGGATTAGTTAATATCACCTAAGGCAGGGTCCCTTCCAGCAAGGTTAAAGAAGAGTCTTTTTGGAAATGTCTTTTCTGACAGATGAAACCTCTGGGCTGTAAGGTGTGATGTTTGACATCTTTGTCTCCTGGAAGTGCACTGTGGAAAGATTGCCTAATCAGAGCATGGTTATTTTCTATGGGCTTGATTAGGCCTTTGCAAAATTGAAAGACAGCCTTCTTTATTAGCTGCGGGTCAAAAGAAGTGGGAGGCTAAGTGCATCAGCTGTCTTGTAATTATTTCAAAAGACATAAGTTTTTGCATCCTGAGGGAAGTAGATCTAAGATTTAGAAGAACCAACAGTAATACTCTTGGCCAGGGTATTTGGAGGGTTTCAACTAATTCAGCTAACTGAATCTTAATAATTAGATCTGTATGCTTGGCCAGTCCTGAAGACTAAGCATGATAAGCACAATGAAGGTGCTACAGAACTGGCCAGACAACACAGACTTGTCAAAATATTTGATAAGTAAAGTGGATTCTCCAATCACTATGAAGTTCAAGGGGGGGTTCCCCAACTGGAAGTAACCTTTTCTAATGGGATTTAGCTACAGAAGAAGCAGTCACATATCTTCATGAAAAACTTCAGTCCAATGTGAAAATATACAAACCATTAGCAGAACATTCATGAGTGGGGGTGATTGCATGAAATCCGTTTCCCAAATCTCAGATGATTCATTGGGTAAATGAAAATATCCAGGAATAGTTTGGATAGGTTTCCCTGGGTTAAATTTAGAACACATGGAACAAGCAAGATAAGCGCTTTCTGCAGCCTTATCAATGTTTCCCCACCAATATTGATTCATGACATTATCATTTTATCAGTAGGCCAATGATTTAATTTAGGTATAATAGTAATAGAAATGTTAAATTTTCTAGAAGGACCAGTTTGTTACTGGGTCTGAACCAGAGTTTCTTTTCTTCATGATACCAGCAGACCTTAGATCTCCAATTTTCTTTTTCTTCTTCAGGGGCCAGTTGTTGTATTTCCCTGGTGAATTCTCTTAGGTTGTCACTAGAGGAAGTAGTTTTCTGGACCATGAGAGAGGTTTGGTCTGTGGATCCTATAAGAGCAGCATTTTTGCAGAGATATCAGTGAGGTGCTTTACTTTGGATTCCAGAGAGAATGCCCAGGGACTTTAATAATAGCCAAAGCTGCATGCCAGAGTATGGCAACTCAACTTTTGGACATAAGGACCATTTTAAAATTTGTCTCCACTGGAAGTAAAGAAATCATGTTTCTATAACATTCCAAGATCATGGGCTACTCCAAGGCATGACAAATACCAGTATAGACGTTTGCAATTTTACCTTCTGCTAGAATACATGCTTGAATAAAAGTGTATCATTCAGCTTGTTGGGCTAAAGTGGACAAAGGTAGGGGTGCAGCCACAAAGACCTCAAAAGGAGTTGATATTGCATATCTAGCACAATATTTGCCGTTTTCATTTTTCAAGTAAGAGCCATCAGTAAACCATGAACAATCAACATTTGTCAAGTGGGTTTCTTATAACTCATTACAAGGGGTTGATAGGTGATTCATCAAACTCAAATAGATATGGGAGGTTTTGTCCATGGAAGGAGGAAAAGGAGTAACTGGATTGAGGTTGTTATGATGAATGAGAGTGACATGAAGGTTGGTTAGCAAGAGAATATTTTTTATACATTTTTATTGAAGTATAAATGCTTTACAATGTTGTGTTAGTTTCTGCTGTACAACAAAGTGAATCAGCTATATGCATACATATATCCACGTATCCCCTCCCTCTTGAGCCTTCCCTCTACCCTCCCTATCTCACCCCTCTAGGTTTTCACAAAGCACTGAGCTGATCTCCCTGTGCTATGTAGCAGCTTCCCACTAGCTATCTATTTTACATTTGGTAGTGTATATATGTCAATGTTACTTTCTCACTGTGTCCCAGCCTCTGCTTCCCCCACTGTGTCCTCAAGTCCATTCTCAATGTCTGCATCTTTGTTCCTGCCCTACCACTAGGTTCATCAGTACCATTTTTCTAGATTCTACATATATGTGTTAGCATACAGTATTTGTTTTCCTCTTTCTGACTTACTTCACTCTGTATGACAGATGCTAGGTCTATCCACATCACTACAAATAACTCAATTTTGCTTTTTTTATGGCTGAGTAATATTCCATTGTCTATATGTGCCACATTTTCTTTATCCATTCATCTGTCAATGGACATTTAGGTTGTTTCTATGTCCTGGCTATTGTAGATAGTGCTGCGATGAACATTGTGATACATGTATCTTTTTGAATTATGGTTTTCTCAGGGTATATGCCCAGTAGTGGGATTGCTGGGGCATATGGTAGTACTATTTTTAGTTTTTGTACGGAACCTCCATACTGTTCTCCATAGTGGCTATATCAATTTATATTCCCACCAACAGTGCAGGAGGGTTCCCATTTCTCCACACCCTCTCCAGCATTGTTTGTAGGTTGTTTGTAGATTTTTTGATGATGGCCATTCTGACCAGTATGAGATGATACCTCATTATAGTTTTGATTTGCATTTCTCTAATGATTAGTGATGTTGATCATCTTTTCATGTGTTTGTTGGCCATCTGTATGTCTTCTTTGGAGAAATGTCTATATAGGTCTTCTGCCCATTTTTGGACTGAGTTGTTTGTCTTTTTGATATTGAGCTGCTTGTGTATTTTGGAGATTAATCCTTTGTCAGTTGCTTCATTTGCAAATATTTTCTCCCATTCTAGGGTTGCCTTTTTGTCTTGTTTATGTTTTCCTTGCTGTGCAAAAGCTTTGAAGTTTCACCAGATCCCATTTGTTTATTTTTGTTTTTATTTCCATTTCTCTAGGAGTTGGGTCAAAAGGATCTTGTTGTGATTCATGTCATAAGAGTGTTCTGCCTATGCTTTCCTCTAAGTTTTATAGTGTCTGGCCTTACATTTAGGTCTTTAATCCATTTTGAGTTTACTCTTGTGTATGGTGTTAGAGAGTGTTCTAATTTCATTCTTTAACATGTAGCTGTCCAGTTTTCCCAGCACCAATTATTGAAGAGGCTGTCTTTTCTCCATTGTATATTCTTGCCTCCTTTGTCAAAGATAAGGTGACCATGAGTGCATGGGTTTATCTCTGGGTTTTCTATCCTGTTCCATTGATCTATATTTCTGTTTTTGTGCCAGTACCATACTGTCTTGATTACTGTAGCTTTGTAGTATAGTCTGACGTTGAGGAGCCTGATTCCTCCAGATCCATTTTTCTTTCTCAAGATCGCTTTGGTTATTCTGGGTCTTTTGTGTTTCCATACAAATTGTAAAATTTTTTGCTCTAGTTCTGTGAAAAATTCCAGTGGTAATTTGATTGGGATTGCATTGAATCTGTAGATTGCTTTGGGTAGTATAGTCATTTTCACAATGTTGATTCTTCCAATCCAAGAACATGGTATGTCTCTCCATCTGTTTGTATCATCTTTGATTTCTGTCATTAGTGTCTTATAGTGTTCTGCATACAGTTTTTTGCTCCTTAGGTAGGTTTATTCCTAGGTATTTTATTCTTTTTGTTGCAGTGGTAAATGGGAGTGTTTCCTTAATTTCTCTTCCTGATTTTTCATTGTTAGTACATAGGAATGCAAGAGATTTCTGTGCATTAATTTTGTATCCTGCTACTTTACCAAATTCATTGATGAGCTCTAGTAGTTTTCTGGTGGCATCTTTAGGATTCTCTATGTATAGTATCATGTCATCTGCAAACAGTGACACTTTTACTTCTTTTTTCCAGTTTGGATTCCTTTTATTTCTTTTCTTTTCTGATTGCTGTGGCTAAAATTTCCAAAACTACGTTGAATAATAGTGGTGAGAGTGGGCAGCCTTTTCTTTTTCCGGATCTTAGAGGAAATGCTTTTAGTTTTTCACCATTGAAAGTGATGTTGGATGTGGGTTTGTCATATATGGCCTTTACTATGTTGAGGTAGGTTCCCTCTATGCCCACTTTCTGGAGAGTTTTTATCATAATTGGGTGTTGAATTTTATCAAAAGATTTTCTGCATCTATTGAGGTGATCATATGGTTTTTATCCTTCAGTTTGTTAACTTGGTGTATCACATTGATTGATTTGCCTATATTGAAGAATACTTGTCTCCCTGGGATACACCCCACTTGATCATGGTGAATGATCATTTTAATGTGTTGTCAGATTCTGTTTGCTAGTATTTTGTTGAGGACTTTTTCATCTATGTTCATCAGTTATACTGGCCTGTTATTTTCTTTTTTTTTTGACATCTTTGTCTGGTTTTGGTATCAGGGTGATGGTGGCCTCTAGAATGAGTTTGGGAGTGTTCCTCCTTCTGTTATATTTTGCAAGAGTTTGAGAAGGATAGGTGTTAGCTCTTCTCTAAATGTTTGATAGAATTAGCCTGTGAAGACTTCTGGCCCTGGGCATTCGTTTGTTGGAAGATTTTTAATCACAGTTTCAATTTCACTGCTTGTGACTGGTCTGTTCATATTTTCTATTTCTTCCTGGCTCAGTCTTGGAAGGTTGTACTTTTCTTAGAATTTGTCCATTTCTTCCAATTGTCCATTTTATTGGCATATAGTTGCTTGTAGTAGTCTCTCATGATCCTTTGTATTTCTGCAGTGTTAGTTGTTACTTCTCCTTTTTTGTTTCTAGTTCTGTTGATTTGTGTCTTTCCCTTTTATTCCTGATGAGTCTGGCTAATAGTTTATCAATTTTGTTTATCTTTTCAAATTAGTTTATAGTTTTATTGATCATTGCTGTTGTTTCCTTCATTTCTTTTACATTTATTTCTGATCTGATCTTTATGATTTTTTTCCGTCTGCTAACTTTGTGGTATTTTTTTCCCTTCTTTCACTAATTGCTTTAGGTGTAAGGTTAGGTTGTTTATTTGAGATTTTTCTTGCTTCTTGAGGTAGGATTGTATTGCTATAAACTTCCCTCTTAGAACTGCTTTTGCTGCATCCCACAGATTTTGGGTCATCCTGTTTCCATTGTCATTTTTTTCTAGGTATTTTTTGATTTCATTTTTGATTTCTTAAGTGATCTCTTGGTTATTGAGTAGTGTGTTGTTTAGCCTCCATGTGTTTGTGTTTTTTACAGATTTTTTTCTGTAATTTATATCTAGTCTCATAGCGTTGTGGTCAGAAAAGATGCTTGATATGATTTCAATTTTTTTAAATTTACATAGGCTTAACTTGTGACCCAAGATGTGAACTATCCTGGTGAACGTTCCTTGTGTACTTGAGAAGAAAGTGTATTCTGTTGTTTGTGGATGGAATGCCCTATAAGTATCAGTTAAGTCCGTCTGGTCTAATGTGTCACTTAAAGCTTGTGTTTCCTTATTTATTTTCTGTTTGGATGATATGTCCATTGGTGTGAGTGGGGTGTTAAAGTTCCATACTGTTAGCATGTTACTGTCAACTTCCCCTTTTATGGCTGTTAGCATTTGCCTTATGTATTCAGGTGCTTCTATATTGGGTGCATAAATATTTACAATTGTTATTTCTTCTTCTTGGATTGATCACTTGATCAATATGTAGTATCCTTCCTTATCTCTTGTAATAGTCTTTATTTTAAAGTCTATTTTGTCTGATTTGTGTATTGCTACTCCAGCTTTCTTTTGAGGTCCATTTGCCTGGAATATCTTTTTCCATACCCTCACTTTCAGTCTTTATGTGTCCCTAGGTCGGAAGTGGGTCTCTTGTAGACAAAATATATACAGGTCTTGTTTTTGTATCCATTCAGCTAGTCTGTGTCTTTTGGTTGGAGCATTTAATCCATTCACATTTAAGGTAATTATCTATATGTATGTTCCTATTACCATTTTCTTAATTGTTTTGGGTTTGTTTTTGTAGGTCCTTTTCTTCTCTCATGTTTCCCACTTAGAGAAGTTCCTTTAGCGTTTGTTGTAGAACTGGTTTGATGGGGCTGAATTCTCTTAGCTTCTGTTTCTCTGTAAAGGTTTTAACTTCTCCATTGAATCTGAATGATATCCTTGCTGGTTAAAGTAATCTTGGTTGTAGGCTTTTCTCTTTTGTCATTTAAAATATATCCTGCCACTCCCGTCTGGCCTGCAGAGTTTCTGCTGCAAAATCAGCTGATAACCTTATGGGGATTCCTTTGTATGTTATTTGTTGCTTTTCCCTTGCTGCTTTTAATGTTTTTTCTTTGCATTTAATTTTTGACAGTTTGATTAATACGTGTCTTGGTGTGCTTCTCGCGTTTAACGTGTACAGGAATCTGTGCTAATGTTTTTTCTTTGCATTTAATTTTTGATAGTTTGATTAATATGTGTCTTGGTGTGCTTCTCCTTGTGTTTACCGTGTACGGGAATGTTTGCTTCCTGGACTTGGGTGGCTATTTCCTTTTCATGTTAGGGAAGTTTTCGACTATAACCTCTTCAAATATTTTCTCAGACCCTTGCTTTTTCTCTTCTTCTGGGACCCCTATAATTCAAATGTGGGTGCATTTAATGTTATCTCAGAGGTCTCTGAGACCATCCTCAATTCTTTTTTTTTTAATTGGAGTAAAATTGCTTTACAATTTTGCGTTAGTTTCTTCTGTACAATGAAGTGAATCAGCTATATGTATACCTATATCCACTCCCTCTTGGACCACCATTCTCCCCTCCCCCCACCCATCTAGGTCATCACAGAGCACTGATCTGAACTCGCTGTGCTATACAGCAGGTTTCCACTAGCTATCTCTTTTACACATGGTCGTGTATTTATGTCAAACCTAATCTCCCAGTTCGTCCCATCCTCTCCTTCCCCTACTGTGTCTACATGTCCGTTCTCTTCCTCTACATCTCTATTCCTGCCCTACAAATAGGTTCATCTGTACCCAGCAATCCCACTACTGGGCATATACCCTGAGTAAACCATAATTCAAAAGGACACATGTACCGCAGTGTTAATTGCAGCACTATTTACAATAGCCAGGACATGGAAACAACCTAAATGTCCAATGATAGATGTCCTCAGTTCTTTTCATTCTTTTTTCTTTGTTCAGCTTCACGGCAGTTATTTCCACCATTCTATCCTTCAGCTCACTTATCCATTCTTCTGCCTCAGTTAGTCTCCTATTGATTCCTTCTAGAAAATTTTTAATTTCATTTATTGTGTTGTTCAACAGTGTTTGTTTGTTCTTTAGATTTTCTAGGTCCTTGTTAAATGTCTCTTGTATTTTCTCCATTCTCTTTCCGAGACTTTGGATCATCTTTGTTATCATTACTCTGGATTCTTTTGCAGGTAGACTCTTTTTCAGGTAGATCTCCTCTTCATTTGTTTGGTCTGGTGGGTTTTTACCTTGCTCTTTCATCTGCTGCATATTTCTCTGTCTTCTCATTTTGTTTAATTTACTGTGTTTGGGGTCTCCTTTCTGCAGGCTGCAGGGTCATAGTTCCTTTTACTTCTGTTGTCTGTCCCCTCTGGCTTGTGTAGGCTTCCTGGTTGGGGGGACTGGTGCCTGCATTCTGTGGGTGGAGGTAGATCTTGTTCTGATGGGCAGGGCCGCTTCTGGTGGTGTGCTTTATGGTGTCTGTGAGCTTAGTATTACTTTAGGCAGCCTGTCTGCTAATGGGTGGGGTTGTGTTCTCGTCTTGCTAGCTGTTTGTCATGAGGCATCCAGCACTGGAGCTTGCTGGCCATTGGGTGGAGCCAGGTCTTTGTGTTAAGATGGAGATCTCTGGGCAAGCTCTCACCGATTAATATTCCATGGGGCTGGGAGTTCTCTGGTGGTCCAAAATCCTGGACTCAGCTCTCCCTCCTTGGAGGCTCAGGCCCAACCCCCAGCTGGAGCACCAAGACCCTACAAGCCACACGGTGTGGAAGAAAAGGAAGAAGAAAACAAACAAACAAAAAACCCCAGAAACCAGAAAAAACAAACAAAAAAAAACGAACAGACAAAACCCCAAGACAAGTGGTAAAAGCAAAACTAAACAGACAAATTACACAAAGAAACATATACACACACACTCACAAAAAGAAAAGAAAAAGCGAAAACAAAGAAGAGAGCAACCAAATCAATAAACAAACCCAAAAATGAAAACAAACACTAAAATCTACAAAAAACATAAAACCAGAAACACATCAAATGCAGAAAGCAAACTAAGAAAAGGCAATGAAAGCATAAAACTAACCCACAAAAATCAAAAAAATGCAAAGATGAAAGATGAAAACAAAAGGAAAAAATATATAACAACAAAGTAGTAAAGTAAAAATAGAAAAATGTAAAATATAGTTAAAAATAAAATGAAAACAAAGCAAAACAAAGGAAAAAACAAACAAGGAAAAAACAAACAAGGAAAAAACAGTGTAATGAAAAATTACAATAGAAATAGGAAAAGAATAAATAGAATAAAAATATACTAAAAGTAAAAGCATAAAGTAAATAAATTAAAATAATAATACAAAAAGAACAACAACAAAAAAAGTAATGATATTTTCCTGTGGCCTTAGCTGTCAGTGTCCTTGCCCCCATAGTGAGCCACAGCCAATCCCTGCCTCCACAGGAAGTCCTCCAGTACTTCTAGGTAGGTCTCTGGACCTGCTGTGGGCACTGTGGGGCCAGCTCAGACTGATCTGACCTTACTCCCACATGTGCTTGCCCCCAAAGCCCACAGCCTCAATTGTGGGAAAACTTGTTGTCTATTCAGGTATTCTACAGACGAAGGGCTTGCCAAGCCGATTGCAGGGATTTAATCCACTGCTTCTGCAGCTGCACGGGGAGATTTCCCTTTCTCTTCTTTGGTTGCACAGCCCCTGGGATTTAGCTTTGGTTTTGGCCCCACCTCTGGGAGTGGGCCGCCCTCAGACATCTGTTCCCTGCACAGGCAAAAGGGCGCGAAAGCAGCAGCTGATTAGGGCTCACTTGCTCACTCAGGCTGGGGAGAGGGAGGGATATGGCAGTCACAATCGGGATGTGCAGGGAGTGCCTTCTGTGGCAGAGGCCAGCGTGAAGCTGCAGGAGCCTAAGGCATGCTGTGCATTCTCCTGGGGAAGTTGGCCCCAATCGCAGGACCCTTGGCAGTGGTGGGCTCCACAGGCTGCTGGGAAGGTGTGGGCAGTGACCTGCCTTGCACACAGGACTCTTGGTAGCAGCGGTGGAGGGCAGCCTCTGGGGTCAGATATAACAGCCACGGCTTGTGCTTGTGCTCACGTAGGTGTTGCCCTGCTGTCTGTGAGTGTGTGAAGCAGGAAGTTCCTATGGCGGGCCGCTCCTCAAGCACCCCACAACAAAGGTCTCTTGCCTCTCTGGCAGGCCCGGGCTTTTTCCCAGACTCCCTGCCAACTACCTCTGGCGCGCTAGCCGGCCCCCGGCTGTCCTCATGCAGTAAACCCCAGTCCTCTCCCTGGGTTCTGACCTCTGACGACCAAGCCTTATCACCCAGCCCCCACCCACCCCAGCAAGTGAGCAGACAAGCATCTCAGGCTGGTGAGTGCCAGTCTGCACCAATCCTCCGTGTGGGAATCTCTCCGCTCTGCCTCTGCACCTCTGTTGCTGTGCTCTCCTCTGAGGTTCCAGAGCTACCCCGCAGTCCCCACCAGTGAATGTTCTTCCTAGTGTGTGGAAACTTTTGCTCCTTCACAGCTCCCTCCCAGAGGGGCAGGTCCCATCCCAATTCCTTTCCTCTTTCTTTTTTAGTTTTGCCCTACCAGTTACGTGGGGATTTTCTTGCCTTTTTGGAAGTCTGAGGTCCCCTATCAGCATTCAGTAGTTGTTCTGTAGGTGCTGTCCCACATGTAGATGTATTCTTAATGTATTTGTGGGGAGGAAGGTAATTTCCACATCTTACTCCTCTGTCATCTTGCCGGTCCTGCAAGAGAATTTCATGAGAAGTAAGACAGCT
>NW_021702448.1:0-7593 GCF_005190385.1 Monodon monoceros
TTTTGATTTGATGTGAGTATATACTGTGAAGTGATTACCACATAAGGGAGCCTGATTCCTCCAGCTCCATTTTTCTTTCTTAAGATTGTTTTGGCTGAGATTGGTTCAAGAGGATGGAGTAGAAGGATGTGCACTCACTCCCTCTTGTGAGAGCACCAGAATCACCACTAAGTCCTGAACAATCATCGACAGGAAGACACTGGAACTCACCAAAAAAGATACTGCACATCCAAAGACAAATGAGAAGCCACAATGAGATCGTAAAAGGGGTCCAATCACAATAAAATCAAATCCCATAACTGCTGGGTGAGTGACTCACAAACTGGAGAACACTGATACCACAGAAGTCCACGCACTGGATGAAGGTTCTGAGCCCCACGTCAGGCTTCCCAACCTGGGGGTTCTGGCAACGGGAGGAGGAATTCCTAGACAATCAGACTTTGAAGCCTAGTGGGATTTGATTACAGTACTTAGACAGGACTGGGGGACACAGAGACTCCACTCTTGGAGGGCACACACAAAAGAGTGTGCTTATCAGGATCCAGGGGAAGGAGCATTGACTCCATAGGAGACTGAACAAGACCTACCTGCTAGTGTTGGAGGGTCTCCTGCAGAGGTGGGGGGTGGCTGTGGCTCACTGAGAGGACAAGGACACTGGCAGAAGAAGTACTGGGAAGTACTCCTTGGTGTGAGCCCTCCCAGAGTCCGCCATTAGCCCCACCAAAGAGCCCAGGTTGGCTCCAGTGTTGGATAGCCTCAGGCCAAACAACCAACAGAAAGGGAACCCAGCCCCACCATCAGGAGACAAACAGATTAATGTTTTACTGAGCTCTGACCACCACCAGTCCCTCCCACCAGGAAACTTGCACAATCCGCTTAGATAGCCTCATCCACCAGAGGGCAGACAGCAGAAGAAAGTACAATCCTGCAGCCTGTGAAACAAAAACCACATTCACAGAAAGATAGACAAAATGAAAGGGCAGAGGGCTATGTACCAGATGAAGGAACAAGATAAAACTCCAGAAAAACAACTAAATGAAGTGGAGATAGGAAACCTTCCAGAAAAAGAATTCAGAGTAATGATAGTGAAGATGATCCAAGACCTTGGAAAAAGAATGAAGGCAAAGATCGAGAACATGCAAGAAATGTTTAACAAAGACCTAGAAGAATTAAAGAACAGAGTTATTCAGTTATTATATTGCTATTCAGTTATTGTATTGTATTGTTCATCAATACAATACAATACAATAACTGAAATGAAAAATATGCTAGAAGGAATCAGTAGCAGAATAACTGAGGCAGAAGAATGGATAAGTGACCTGGAACACAGAATGGTGGAATTCCCTGCCATTGGACAAAATAAAGAATGAAAAGAAATGAAGACAGCCTAAGAGACCTCTTGGACAACATTAAACACAACAACATTCACATTCTAGGGGTCCCAGAAAGAGAAGAAAGAGAGAAAGGACCAGAGAAAATATTTGAAGAGATTAGAGTCAAAAACTTCCCTAACATGGGAAAGGAAATAGCCACCCAAGCCCAGGAAGCACAGAGAGTCCCATACAGGATAAACCCAAGGAGAAACATGATGAGATACATAGTAATCAAACTGACAAAAATTAGAGACAAAGAAAAATTATTGAAACCAGCAAGGGAAAAATGACAAATAACATAAAAGGGAATGCCCATAAGGTTAACAGCTGATTCCTCAGCAGAAACTCTACAAGCCACAAGGGAGTGGCATGATATATTTAAAGTGACGAAAGGGAAGAACCTACAACAAAGATTACTCTACACAGCAAGGATCTCACTCAGATTCGAGGGAGAAATCAAAAGCTTTACAGACAAGCAAAAGCTAAGAGAATTCAGCACAACCAAACCAGCTCTACAACAAATGCTAAAGGAACTTCTCTAACTGGGAAACACAAGAGAAGAAAATGACCTATGAAAACTAACCTACAACAATTAAGAAAATGGTAATAGGAACATACATATCAATAATTACCTTAAATGTGAATGGATTAAATGCTCTAACCAAAAGACACAGGCTCTGTGAATGGATACAAAGACAAGACCCAAATATATGCTGTCTACAAGAGACCCACTTCAGACCTAGGGACACAAACAGACTGAAAGTGATGGGATGCAAAAAGATATTCCATGCAAGTGGAAATCAAAAGAAAGCTGGAGTAGCTATACTCATATCGGATAAAATAGGCATTAAAATAAAGAATGTTGCAAGAGACAAGGAAGGGCACTACATAATGATCAAGGGATCAATCCAAGAAGATATAACAACTATAAATATATATGCACCCAACATAGGAGCACCTCAATACATAAGGTAACTGCTAACAGCTATAAAGGAGGAAATCGACAATAACACAGTAATAGTGGGGGACTTTAACACCTCACCTACACCAATGGACAGATCAGCCAAACAGAAAATTAAAAAGGAAACACAAGCTTTAAATGACACAATAGACCAGATAGATTTAATTGTTATTTATAGGACATTCCATCCAGAAAAAAGCAGATTACACTTTCTTCTCAAGTACGCATGGAACATTCTCCAGGATAGATCACATCTTGGGTCACAAATCAGGCCTCAGTAAATTTAAGAAAATTGAAATCATATCAAGCTTCTACTCTGACCACAATATTATGGATTAGAAATTAATTACAGGGAAAAAACCATAGAAAGCAGAAACACGTGGAGGCTAAAAAATACATTACTAAATAACCAAGAGATCACTGAAGATATGAAAGGGGAAATCAAAATATACCAAGAAACAAATGACAATGAAAACACGATGATCCAAAACCTATGGGATGCAGCAAAAGCAGTTCTAAGTGGGAAGTTTATAGCAATACAAGCCTACCTCAAGAAACAAGAAAAATCTCAAATAAACAATCTAACATTACACCTAAAGGACCTAGAGAAAGAAGAACAAACAAAACCCAAAGTTAGCAGAAGGAAAGGAATCATAAAGATCAGAACCGAAAAAAATGAAATAAAAACAAAGAAAATAATAGCAAAGATCAATAAAAGTAAAAGTTGGTTCTTTGAGAAGATAAATAAAATTGATAAACCATTAGCCAGACTCATCAAGAAGAGGGAGGGGACGCAAATCAATAAAATTAGAAATGAAAAAGGAGAAGTTACAATAGACACTGCAGAAATACGAAGTATCCTAAGAGACTACTACAAACAACTCTATGCCAATAAAATGGACAACCTGGAAGTAATGGACAACTTCTTAGAAAGGTAAAACTTTCCAAGACTGAACCAGGAAGAAATCAAAATAAACAGACCAATCACAAGTAATGAAATTGAAACTGTGATTAAAAAATCTTCCAAGAAGGAAAAGGATCAGATGGCTTCACAGGTGAATTTTGTCAAACACTTAGAGAAGAGCTATCACCCAACCTTCACAAACTCTTCCAAAAAACTGTAGAGGAAGGAATACTCCCAAACTCATTCTATGAGGCCATCATCACCCTGATAACAAAACCAGACAAAGATACTACAAAAAAAGAAAATTACAGACCAGTATCACTGATGAATATAGATGCAAAAATCCTCAACAAAATACTAGCAAACAGAATCCAACAACACATTTAAAGGATCATAAACCATGATCAAGTGGGATTTATCCCAGGGATGCAAGGATTCTTTAATATATGCAAATCAATCAATATGATACCACATATTAACAAATTGAAGAAGAAAAACCATATGATCATCTCAATAGATGCAGAAAAAGCTTTTGACAAAATTCAACACCGATTTATGATAAAAACTCTCCAGAAAGTGGGCATAGAGGGAACCTAATTCAACATAATAAAGGCCATACACAACAAACCCACAGCAAACATCATTCTCAATGGTGAAAAACTGAAAGCATTTCCTCTAAGATCATGAACAAGACAAGGATGTCCACTCTCACCACTGTTATTAAACATAGTTTTGGAAGTCCTAGCCATGGCAATCAGAGAAAAGAAAGAAATAAAATGTATACAAATTGGAAAAGAAGAATGAAATCTGTTCCTGTTTGTAGATGACATGATACTATACATAGAGAATCCTAAAGATGCCACCAGTAAACTACTAGAGCTAATCAATGAATTTGGTAAAGTTGCAGGATACAACATTAATGCACAGAAATCTCTTGCATTCCTATACACTAATGATGAAAAATCTGAAAGAGAAATTAAGGAAACATTCCCATTTACCATTGCACAAAAAAGAATAAAATACCTAGGAATAAACCTACCTAGGGAGACAAAAGACCTGTATGCAGAAAACTATAAGACACTGATGAAAGAAATTAAAGATGATACAAACAGTTGGAGAGATATACCATGTTCTTGGATTGGAAGAATCAATATTGTGAAAATGACTATAATACCCAAAGCAATCTACAGATTAATGCAATCCCTAACAAACTACCATTGGCATTTTTTACAGGGCTGGAAAAAAAAATCTCAAAATGTGTATGGAGACAAAAAAGACCCCAAATAGCCAAAGGAGTCTTGAGGGAACAAAGCGGAGCTGGAGGAATGAGACTCCCTGACTTCAGACTATAGTACAAAGCTACAGTAATCAAGATAATGTGGGACTGGCACAAAAACAGATAATAGGTGAATGGAACAGGGTAGAAAGCCCAGAGATAAACCCACACACCTATGGTCAACTAATCTATGACAAAGGAGGCAAGGATATAAAATGGAGAAAAGACAGTCTCTTCCATAAGTGTTGCTGGGAAAACTGGACAGCTACATGTAAAAGAATGAAATTAGAACACTCTCTAACACCGTGCACAAAAATAAACTCAGAATGGGTTTGAGACCTAAATGTAAGACCAGACACCATAAAACCCTTAGAGGAAAACATAGGAAGAACACTCTTTGACATAAATCACAGCAAGATCTTTTTTGATCCACCTCCTAGAGTATTGGAAGTAAAAACAAAAGTAAACAAGTAGGACCTAATGAAACTTATAAGCTTTTTCAAAGGAAAGGAAACTACAAACAAGACGAAAAGACAACCCTCAGAATGGGAGAAAATATTTGCAAATGTAACAATGGATAAAGGATTAAACTCCAAAATATATAAACAGCTCATGCAGCTCAATATACAGCTCAAACAAACAACCGAATCCAAAAATGGGCAGAAGACCTAGACTTTTCTCCAAAGAAGACATACAGATGGCCAAGAAATGCATGAAAAGCTGCTCAACATCACTAATTATTACAGAAATTCAAGTCAAAACTACCTTGAGGTATCACCTCACAACAGTTAGAATGGGCATCATTAGAAAATCTACAAACAACAAATGCTGGAGAGGGTGTGGAGAAAAGGGAACCCTCTTGCACTGTTGGTAGGAATGTAAACTGATATGGTCACTATGGAGAACAGTATGGAGTTTCCTTAAAAACTAAAAGTAGAATTATCATATGACCCAGCAATCCCACTACTGGGTATATACCCAGAGAAAACCATAATTCAAAAAGACACATGCACCCCAATGTTCATTGCAGCACTATGTACAATAGCCAGGTCATGGAAAGAACCTAAATGCCCATTGACAGGTGAATAGATAAAGAAGAAGTGGTACATATATACAGTGGAATATTACTCAGTTATAAAAAGGAAAAAAATTGGGTCATTTGTAGAGATGTGGATGAATCTAGAGACTGTCATACAGAGTCAAGTAAGTCAGAAAGAGAAAAACAAATATCCTATATTAACGCATATATGAGGAACCTGGAAAAATTGTACAGATGAACTATGACATTTGCAGGGCAGAAATAGAGACACAGATGTAGAGAACAAATGTATGGACACCAAGAGGAGAAGTCGTTGGGGCGGTGATGGTGGTGGTGTGATGAATTTGGAGATTGGGACTGACATATATACACTAATATGTATAAAATGGATAACTAATAAGAACCTGCTGTATAAAAAGATAAATAAAATGAAATTCAAAAATTAAAAAAAAGAATTTACAGAATGATCTTTTCTGTCCCCTTTTCTTCCTTGAAAAAACGTTTTATTTTAAGATGGCCCCTAAAATAGAAATACTCCAATAATGATAATGGAGATTTATTCTTACAGAAATCATGGCAGAATCATTTCTGAAGACTAGAGGGAAAAAAACATGCAGTTTTTTCCTCTTCAAAAAATATATATATAAAGGGAAGTGTTTCTCTGCTACCTGAACCAAGAAGGCAGTTATTGCAATTTTAACAAAAAGACATAGTTTTTGTGGGCTCTAAGACTGTATAACTGCCAACTTATGGTAGTTACTGTCCTAGTTCACAGACAAAATTAAAAGTCATCTACTCACACATTTAAAATATCACCCCGTTACATGATGCTTTAATTCTATATTTTCTTGTATGTTTTATGTAACATTTTACACTTTAAATTAATGAAAAGATAGGGAGGGTGCGAGGAAGATGCAAGAGGTAGGGGATATGGGGATATATGTATATGTATAGTTGATACACTTTGTTATACAGCAGCAACTAACACACCATTGTTAAGCAATTATACCCCAATAAAGATGTTTTAAATATTAATAATAATAAATTAATGAAAAGATATGTCCAGATAATAGACATTTTCAGTTTTCTTTAGGTAATTAACTTGCAGTAGAGTAATGTGAAGCCAGATGTTTAAGACAAGTTGAAGAAAAAGGATAGAAGAAAAAAGTTTAACCCAAACATCCCCATTGGAGTGAGCCATTATACTGGTGGTCATTTCCAGATGTGTCAACTAAGGTTATGCAACAAAGAGAGAGGTACTTAATAAATATCATTTTAGGAATATCTGCACTTTGAAGAAATTTTGGAAGTGTTTTCTTCCTGTACCTAGTGAAACACTGACATTTAAAAGTAGAATTGTTAGGAAAACATTTACTGTTGCGGTCAGTTATATCGAGTTGGTGTGAAATAACTAAAGTGCTTCCATGAGAACATCCTTTACACCATCCATGTCTCACCCACAGACGTATAACATGGTAGATTCAGAACTACATTCACCTCTGGGAAGGGAAGTAGATTAATTAACTCTAGAAAGACCATAAATATAAATAAATAAATAAATAAATAAATAAATAAATATATATATATATATATATACAGAAATACATTGTGGGATGTGCTCACCAATCTTCCTTCCTTCCAGTGCTCATGTCCTTTCATCTTCCCAGCTGGTTCATTCAGAGACATAATTTTACTACTTTGTACTGTATTGTGGTTTTGTGTCTGAAAGAGGTGAAACTTGAACTCAAAGAAAGAAAGAGTAGTTTGTTGGTGGTTGATGGGGGTTGGGGAGAGGGTGAGGGAAACGGAGACATTAGGCAAAGTGTACAAATTTTCAATTATAAGATGAATAAGTTCTGGGGATCCCATGTAGCTCATGGTATTATAGTTAATGATACTGTATTTATACTTGAAATCTGCTAAGAGAGCAGATCTTAAATGTTGTCACCACACGCACAAGGCAATCAGGTGAGGTGATGGATGTGTTAATCAACCTTATGTGGTAATCACTTCACAGTATATACTCACATCAAATCAAAA
>NW_021702449.1:0-1674 GCF_005190385.1 Monodon monoceros
CGTGCAGGTAACTTCTCCCACCTGGCGGGGCTTTCAGTCTCTGCAAAACAATGCAAAGGACGAGGCTCGGAACCTGATCTGTAGCCCTTAGGGAGGAACTGAAAGTCCTTGACTCTGTTTAATGGCTAAACTATTACTATTTTTGTCTTGATTAACTGTGTTCCTTTGTTTGTATATTTTCTCACTTCTCTGATTAAATTTGCTCTCTGGAGATCCGGGAAGGCCTAGGGGGCTAAAACTTTTCTTAGAAACAAGAGGCCGGGGACGTGGGGGGGAGGGGTCCATCCCCAGGTCTGTCACAGCGTCCATAAGTTGAATATTCATGTTCTCATACTCGGGAAACATTAGCTGCTTCCCCACCCAACGCTCCCAGAGAGAAGGTATCTTTTATCCCATGAAGAAAAAGGGGACTTTTTTTTTTTTGTATCAGTAGAGTTTAATTTTTTTCCCGTTTTTTCTTCGTAGAGACTGGTCTCTGTTCCTTTTTGTCAGCTCCCACCACCCCCTGTCTTTTATTTTTTTTAATCTGTACCCTGGAGTCCGTCCGTTTCATCTTTGATTTGTTTCCTTCTGCAGTTGTATCCCCTGCCTCACGTCAGGGTCTTTCTCCTTCCATGGCTGCGTCTTTGTTTTCCCTGACTTCTGTTCTTGTGTTTCATGGGTGGAAACATGGAGGGGCGGATTAGCTGCCCCTCATTTCTGTTCAGGTAAATGCCACTCCTGTGTCCAGTACGCTTTGACAGCAGAGATGAAATGGCTTTTGGCTTAAAAACGCCTCATGAGTTCAACATTTCCCTGCTACAGAAAAAGCGTTAATCACCATTATAATGTTCCCCAGAGTGGCCAGGTGAATCCTCCCCCTATTTGCCCAATTATTAACCGAAACATCACTCCTTTTTTGCCTGGCACGACAACAAAAGTGATAGTTTTATTTAGCGAGATTTTAAAATCAAGACGGGAATAAGTTACACAGTTAATATGACATAGGCTAAGGGAGCTATAATATGATACAGAAGGGTTTGTTACAGTGGAACACACTTATGTTTTGTTTTATAAGAGATACAACTGATCAGAAGGAACTGGAAGGGAAGAAATCATCAAACCCACCAGGCAGGGTTTGTAGACCCCACGTAACAAACCGTTCTTCAGGGTTGGGCTCCCTCTGCGACACAAGGCCACTTCGTTTACTGGGCCTGGAGCGTCCCTCAGAGTTAGCAAGGATGCTGACTGAGGTCGATAGGAAACATTCCACAGAGTTCTGCATGTCCACGATAAGGATACTCTTTATTCTTCCCTGGGTATAAAAGGGTTGTGGGTTTCTCTTGGCCAAAGGTCAGTTCTCCGCTCTCCACCTGGAGAGCTCCTTGTTCAAGAAATAGGTTTAAGGGGGAACTTGTCCGGCGGTCCAGTGGTTAGGACTACACGCTTCCACTGCAGAGGGCACGGGTTTGATCCCTGGTCGGGGAACTAAGATCCTGCAAGCCACGGCCAAAAAAAAAAAAAAAAAGGTTTAAAAAATACAAGATGATTTCATTCTGCCATCATGGGCTCATGACAGGGACTCTCAAGTCTCATGAGTCATCCGAAATTGTGTGCATAAGTTTGTTTCTTGCAAGTAAATATAACGCCCACTCTTCAGGCATCGGTGGTTTCCGCGTAGGAGTAAACGGTTGT
>NW_021702450.1:0-2070 GCF_005190385.1 Monodon monoceros
ACCAGGTGGGAGCCTCCAGTTTTGAACCTCAAAGAAGCTCGACGCATTGCCAGAGGAGTGAGTTACTTAACGTCTGTTTGGTATCTTGCAGTGCCCTGAAAGCTACACAGGACAGGCCGCAGAGGACAGATGCCGGGGCTGGGGCTCAAAGCGCGACCACAGCATCAGCACTGCCTGGGAACTTGTTAGAAATATGCCCATTCTTAGGGCACCCCAGACCTACAGCATCAAGACGCCTTTCCAGAGCCCAGGCTGACACCGTAGACATACGGTCGTGGGCAGCTGTTGCATTTGACCATGTTCACCTCCACAAGCACTGGCTTTATTACGGCCACACCACATGATAGCTGGGGAACCTGCTCCTTTTCCCGAGTTGGTGTCCGCACACAGCTGTGCACCCTCTCTCACCGGGTTCTGACGTCTGAGGTAAGGTCAGGATTTGATTCATTTCAAACAACTGCCTTGGTGCAACTGAGCCAAGTTGTCTGGTGAACTTGGCAAAAAAATATCAATAAAACTGTCCTTTTCCTTTCAGGACCTGCCCAACAGGAGCCTTGAGCCCCCTCAACTCTAAAACGTGACCAGTGTTATGGGGGTAGAAGCCACAGAGGCTCCAAGGACCCTCAAGCCAGTGATACCCAGCACAGCGGCCAGGCCTAGCTCCAGGCTTGCAGTTTTCATTCGGGCTCATTCCCACATTTCGGCATTGCATCTCGTGGTTGAGATATCTTGTTTTGCTTGCAGATTAAAAACTTCAGGGCTTCCCTGATGGCGCAGTGGTTGAGAGTCCGCCTGCCGATGCAGGGGACATGGGTTCGTGCCCCGGTCCGGGAAGATCCCACATGCCACGGAGCGGCTGGGCCCGTGAGCCATGGCCGCTGAGCCTGCGCGTCCGGAGCCTGTGCTCCGCAACGGGGGAGGCCACAGCAGTGAGAGGCCCGCGTACCGCAAAAACAAAAGAAAAAAACAAAAGAAAAAAACAAAACTTCCGCTCCCTAGACGATGCATTTGTTTATTTATTGTTTGTTATTTTGGCAGCCAAAGCAATCAGCTATCTTCAAGTGCAACCACTGTCCTCCAAGACTCCCCATGGTCAAAGCGGGTGTGGCTGTCCCCGCAGAGCCCAGGGTGGCTGCGGTGACTTCTCTCACTGCCGAGAAATTTCTAGGCTGGCATCTCATGTAACACGAGACTGGCCAAAGCCATGGCCACAGCTCCAGCCGCGTCCTCTGGCGGGTCCACCGTGCAGGGTGGGCGGAAGGCATCGCCCCCCACCCCCCGACTGCAGCTGGGAAGCTGCCCGGGGCCATTTGTTCAGTCCAGAGAATCATCAGGGGATTGAACTATTGCACCTTCTCTCTCTGGAATCAAATCAAACCTAAGCTCTCTGCTGAGCCCCAAAGGAGAGGTGGGAGGAGCCAGGATGAGCAAGGTTAAGCCTTTGGCAGCAGCAACCTTGACATTTAATAACATGCCTGCCATGTCTCATTAGTGATTTAATCACCCGGGGCCTATAAATTATACCAAATAAGGATTACCTTAAAATATTCCATCAGTGATCTGGAGTACTTCATGGCGTGGTCCTTCTTCAGTTTGAACATCCGCAGGTAGAGAAGTGATAAGCATCGGTAGCTGTGGTGTTGAGGAAAGGACCATGTTAATGCCAATGCGTAATCAAACCTATAAAACTAAAAACTGATTCCTATTTTGCAGTTACTCTCCTACGGTTATTGAGGAATATAAGTGAAAAAAGAAAAAAAATTTAAAAAGAAGGAGTAAGCATAGCACAGGGACCTATACTCAACATCCTGTGATAAAGCATAATGGAAACGAATATGAAAAAGAATATATATAGATGTATAACTGAGTCACTGTGCTGCACAGCGGAAATCAACACAACATCGTAAAGCAACTACACTTCAATAAAAGTTTAAAAAAAGAAAAAAAGAGTTCACAAAAGATGGAAGGAGGAGGCCGAACGTCAAAGTCGGGGAGCTATTTTAAGAAGCTACACTGATGACTTTGAGGATGGACGAAGGGGCCCTGAGCCAGGGAGTGCAGGTGGCCTCT
>NW_021702451.1:0-3511 GCF_005190385.1 Monodon monoceros
GATGAATGGATAAAGAAGATGTGGCACATATATACAATGGAATATTACTCAGCCTTAAAAAGAAACGAAATTGAGCTATTTGTAATGAGATGGATAGACCTAGAGTCTGTCATACAGAGTGAAGTAAGTCAGAAAGAAAAAGACAAATACCGTATGCTAACACATATATATGGAATTTAAGAAAAAAAAATGTCATGAAGAACCTAGGGGTAAGACAGGAATAAAGACACAGACCTACTGGAGAACGGACTTGAGGATATGGGGAGGGGGAAGGGTGAGCTTTGACAGGGCGAGAGAGAGTCATGGACATATACACACTAACAAACGTAGTAAGGTAGATAGCTAGTGGGAAGCAGCCGCATGGCACAGGGATATCAGCTCGGTGCTTTGTGACAGCCTGGAGGGGTGGGATAGGGAGAGTGGGAGGGAGGGAGATGCAAGAGGGAAGACATATGGGAACATATGTATATGTATAACTGATTCACTTTGTTATAAAGCAGAAACTAACACACCATTGTAAAGCAATTATACCCCAATAAAGATGTTAAAAAATAAAAATAAAAAAAAATAAAGTTAAAGAAAGATGGAATAGCTCTATAAGTATAGTCTGGAAGCAGAGTACAAATTAGTCCATCATGCTCAACACTCTCTAATAATAGTAAATGTGATGAGAAGTTATTCTGATGACAAGGATATTCTCTCCCTTCTTTCTTTGCAAGATTCCTGTGTATACTGTTTGTAGTACGCCAATCCAGTGTTATCTTAAAATGCTAGCCTGTTGACCATACTATATACTAGTATCCAATTTTTCTTTAATGACTTCTGACTAAAGAGTTCTGAAACTCAGATGAGAATTTGATTGCTTTGAGGCCAAAAACATGAATAACTTATGTTCTAATATATAAGAAAAGAAACAAATGCAAAAAGTAAGCCTTTTCTTGTAAGATTAATTAAAGTGTTAAGAGTTTATTTTATAAGAAGGACTATAGAGATAATAAATAGAAGTTTGGTATTTAACACATTATTCTCAGAGATCTAGGCAGTGCAAATAAACTGAATCAAATGCATATACATACTGAAAAAGAAGGAAGAAAAGATAAAATTAGGATTGCCTGAAAATAAAATTTTATAGCTGAAGGCCATGGTCAAAAATTAAAATATTTTTTAAATTATGAAAATGCCATACAAAGGCAAATGACGTAATTAATACATAATAGGTTTTCTACAACAAAAATAACACAAATAGGAAATATATTTTAAAAACTGACAACAAAATATAAATTATATTAGAGCAAATAAAACAGATATCCAAAATCTATGATAGAATAAAAAATTTACTAAAGGACAAAATTAAAGCTTTATGTAAAATGAGATGTTTTGCTTTTGGAAATGAAATCCATAGCCAGCAGGATCTCATTACTGTTGTTAGAGCATAGTTTTATGCAATTTCTTGGATGTTAGTTTCATATATTATCAAATATAAAATATTTCTTATCTTTGATCAAGCAATTCTACTTCTAAGGATTTGTTATATACATATAGCTGCAATGTGAAAAAATATTTATGTGAAAATAATTGCTCCAAAACTTTTATTATAATAGTAAAAATTTATATAGCCAAAAAGAGAGGACTAGTTATGTAAATATATACAAAACATTACCTCAGTTAATAACATTAGATAATCTTTAAAATCATTATTTATGCATATATACTACAAATATACACATATATACAGAAAACATTCATATTATCTCAGTGAAAATATCTGTAAAAGTGTATTATGTAAATATATGCATTTAGTGATATCTGGAATAAAAGTCATCAAAATATAAAATGTGATTATTTCTGAAGGTTGAACTTTACAGAATGAGTATGTTCTTCCGTGTCTTTTACTGTATGATTTAAATAGTGGATATTATGCATCTATCATTCTAAAAAGTATCATCTCTTAATTAGAAGGTGAAAATTAAAGTAGAGCTAAGAAAGCATTTTTGTTTATATAACTATTATTTTTCAGTACAGAAATAATTATCAGAACAATATAGTGCTATATGGTTTTAACACTAATAATTAAAGTTATTATTAACTTTAAAAGTTTCTCTCCTGAAATTACATTGCATTAGATGCTATTTAGTGATTCATTACTATTTTATAGAATGTATACTTCTTTAAAAGATACACATAAATGATATAGCTGTATGGGGAACTATCTCCAAATATATGGAAAAAATAAACACTATTGTGAAAAATGCCTGAAAGAGTTGGATGTTAACTCTATTTTTTAATTAAAGTATAGTTGATTTACAATATTGTGTTAAATATTGCACACCAGTTTCTGCTCTACAGCAAAGTGATTCATTTATGTGGGTGTGTGAATATATATATATATATATATATATATATATATATATATCCTTTTTCATATTCTTCTCCATTATAGTTTATTACAGAATATTGAATATAGTTCCCTGTGCTATACAGTAGGACTTTGTTTTATCTATTTTACGTATAGTAGTTTGTACCTGCTGACCCCAAACTCCTAATTTGTCCCTCCCCTACCCCTTTCCCTTTTGGTAACCATAAGTTTGTTTTCTATGTCTGACTCTATTTCTGTTTTACAAGTAAGTTCATTTGTATCATATTTTACATTCCACATATAAATGATATCATCTGATATTTGTCTATATAACTCTATTTTCTTTACCTTTAACAAAAAGTCTTGATTTGGAAGTGAGCATTATTAGACATGTTTAATTCTTGAAAAAATAGAAATACCTGTTTAATATGAAATTCTGTAGTAAGATGACATAACATATTTTTCTATTATTTCTGTACATGCTCTTTCCTGTAATTATAAACTAAGTTTGTAGTTTTTATTTTAATGAGGGACTAATCATATTGATAACAGAAACAGAAGACTTCAATTACTTCTCTGGTTTCTTTGTTTGTTTTAGTTAAATCTGTGCTCTATAAAAATGACTTTCTCCTTCGCTTTAATATATAATAATCTTAGTCTCTTAATTGATCAAATATTCATTCATTCAAACATTCGGTGAACATGTATTTTGTACCATCCATATGCCCAACACTAAACTAGGCACAGTGGCCTATTAAAAAAAAACATAAAAGAACTAAAAATTCTTAACTCTGAGACAAAACCATAATCCAATAGTTATAATAAAATCTAATAGATATATTAATACCATGAGTACCAAGTATTATTACAGTGTAAAGCTCATGATAGGGAGTTTCAAAAATATCTTGCCACGGTAGGAAATATAAATCTTCCTACAGAAAATATCTAAATATTGGTGCTACGATTTAAAGATACAATATTTTCCCCTAATCACAGAAAGTATAAGGCGTAGTTATTATACTAATTTAGGTGGAATTAGTGATTAAACACTTTGTGATTTAAGTGTTTTGGAAGGTAACTTATTTTGAGTTACAAACAGAAGCTTAGTGAAAAAGTTTTGTCTCTTTAAAGTTGTAGCTCTAAACCTGCGACAAA
>NW_021702452.1:0-1244 GCF_005190385.1 Monodon monoceros
CTCCCAGCAGGCGGCCCAGAGCACAGAGGCTATGGGATCTAGGCCTGTGTGAACTAACACCAGGGAGCCAACATCATGAAACTGTGAGCAACCCAGGCGTTGGGACATGAGAACAGAAGGCACACGTCCTCATGGGGATGGGAACATTACAGGAGTGTCCTGGCATCACTGGGCTCACAGCACAAAAAAGTGGGGAGCCCAGCAGTTAGAGCCTGACGCCAGAGGGCCCTCATCACATAGGAGAGGAGGTTCCCAGCAGGCTCCATCTGCCACCAGAGGGCCGACATCACCAAGGCAATGGGAGCAAGCCAGGCAGGAATTACCTCACAGAGAGGGCCAACCTCACAGAAGGGTGAGGAACCCAGCCAGGATCAGACTCTCACCAGAGGTACCACATCACCAAGGGAATGGGAATTAGGCAGGAGCGTCCTCACACCAGTGGGGCCACATTATCGAAAGGAGAGGAACCCAGCACACGTGGCCTCAAACATGAGGACAAACATCACCAAGGGGCTGGGAGTGAGGCAGGCAGGAGGAGCCTCAAAACTGAGGGCCCATAGAATAAAAAAGGTGAGGAATCCTGCAGTTGGAATCTCCCAGCAGGCGGCAAGGAGCAGCGAGGCTATGGGATCCCGGTCGGTGTGAACTCACAACAGAGGGCCCTCAACATGAAACTGTGAGCAACCCAGCCGTTGGGACCAGAGAGCAGAAGGCCCACATTCCCATGAGTTTGAGAACCTGGCAGGAGTGTACTCACACCACAGGGCACACATCAGAAAATTTTCGGAACCCAGGAATTAGGGCCTGACGCCAGAGGCCCCTAATTACCGAGGGGAGGAGACTTCCAGCAGGCACCAAATCCCAACTGAGGGCCCACTTCGCCAAGGTGCCGTGCGCAAGCCAGGCACGAGTGAACTCACATTAGCGGGCCCACTTCACAGAAGGGTGAGGATCCCAGCCAGTATAAGACTCTCACCAGAGGGCCCACATCACCAAGGGGATCGGAATGAGACAGGAGTGTCCTCACACCAGTGTGGCCGAATCATAATAAGGTGAGGAATCCAGAACTTGTGGCCCAAACCAGAGGACCCACATCTCCAAGGGGCTCGGAGTGAGGCAGGCAGGAGTAGCCTCACAACACAGGGCCCATAGCATAAAAAATGTGAGGAATCCAGCAGTTGGAACCTCCCAGCAGGTGGTGCAGAGCACGGAGTCTATGCGATCCAGGCCGCAGTAAACTCACA
>NW_021702453.1:0-1573 GCF_005190385.1 Monodon monoceros
GGAAAACATAGGCAGAAAGCCCTGTGAGATAAATCACAGCAAGATCCATTGTCACCCACCTCTTAGACAAATGGAAATAAAAACAAACAAAAAAAAACAAAAATTTTACCTAATGACAGCTAAAAGCTTTTGTGCAATAGACGAAACCAGTAAAAAGGGCAAAGGACAACTCTCAGAATGGGATAAATCATTTGCAAATGAAGCAAGTGACAAAGAATTAATGTCCAAAATTTACAGACACCCCATGCAGTTTAATAACAGGAAAAGCAAAAATCCAATCCCCAAATGGGCAGAAGACCTAAACAGACATTTCTCTAAATAAGATATACAGATTGCCAACAAACACATGAAAGAATGATCAACATCATTAATCATTAGAGAAATGGAGATCAAAACTACAATTAGATATCATCTCACAGTGGTCAGAATGACCAATATCGAAAAATCTACAAACAATGAATGCTGGCAAGCGTTTGGATAAAAGGGTACAGTCTTGCACTGCTGGTTGGAATGTAAATTGTTACAGCCACTATGGAGAACAGTATGGGGGTTCCTTAAAAAACTACAAATAAGCCTACCATAGGACTCAGCAATCCCACCACTGTGCCTATACCCTGAGAAAACCATAATTCAAGAAGTCATGTACCAAAATGTTCACTGCAGTTCTATTTACAAGAGCCAGGCGATGGATGCAACTTAACTGTCCATCATCGGATGAATGGATGAGGAAGATGTCGTATATATATACAATGAAACATTACTCAGCCATAAAAGGAAACAAAATTGAGTTATTTGTAGTGAGGTGGATGGAGTTAGCATCTGTCATACAGAGTGCTGTAAGCCGGAAAGTAAATTCCATATGGTAACATAAGTATAAGGAACGTAGGAAAAAAAAAAAGAAGGTCAAGAAGAAACTAGGTAAAGACAGGAATGGAGACACAGACCTACTAGAGAATGGACTCGATGATGTGGGGAATGGAAAGTGTAGGCTGTTATAAAGTGAGAGTGTTGCAGGGACATATATACACTACCAAACATGGGATAGATTGCTAGTTGGAATCAGGCTTAAAGCATAAGGAGATCAGCTCAGTGCTTTGTGAACACATAGAAGGGTGACATAATGAGGATGGCAGGGAGCGAGATGCAAGAGGGAAGAGATATGGGAACATGTGTGTATGTATAACTGATTCACTTTCTTATAAAGCAGAAACTAACATAGCATAGTAAAGTTATTATACTCCAAAAGAGACATGAAATATTTTTTTCTTAAATCTTAAATTTAATTTTAATAACTTAATTTTTTTAATCTTACACTACTTAATTTTATCCTCTTTCTTTCTATCTGTCGACATTTTCTCCCTGTTATTTTGTGCCATGTGGATGAAAGACTACTGGTTCACTAGCAGTCAGTGCTGTGCTTCTGAAGTGGGAAAGCCTATTTAGGAAACTGGTCCCCAAGACACCTCCCAGCTCCATGTAATATCAAACGTGGAACATCTCCCAGAGAAATCCGTCTCAACACCAAGGCCCAGCTTCACTCAATGACCAGCAAGCTACCATGCGGGACATCCTA
>NW_021702454.1:0-1027 GCF_005190385.1 Monodon monoceros
CATATATCCCCATATCTCCTCCCTCTTGTGTCTTCCTCCCTCCCACCCTCCCTGTCCCACCCCTCTAAGTGGTCACAAAGCACCGAGCTGATCTCCCTGTGCTATGCAGCTGCTTCCCACTAGCTATCTATTTTACATTTGGTAGTGTATATATGTCCATGCCACTCTCTCACTACGTCCCAGCTTACCCTTCCCCCTCCCCGTGTCCTCAAGTCCATTCTCTACATCTGCGTCTTTATTCCTGTCCTGCCCCTAGGTTCTTCAGAGCCTTTTTTTTTTTTTCGATTCCATATATATGTGTTAGCATACAGTATTTGTTTTCCTCTTTCTGACTTACTTCAGTCTGTATGACAGACTCTAGGTCCATCCACCTCACTACAAATAACGCAATTTCATTTCTTTTTATGGCTGAGTAATATTCCATTGCATATATGTGCCACATCTTTATCCATTCATCCGTCGATGGACACTTAGGTTGCTAGTTGAAGCTTTTTTTTACAAATAAGCTGGAGGGGTTTTTTTTTGGCTCGATTATATATTTATTCTTTTATAAGGCAGAGAGGAAGAAAGGGAGGGATAGACTAAGTATGGAGCAAAACATTTCCTTAAATCACATTTAAAATAAGGTAGAGTGTAGTAAAATACAGGAAGGTAGACTGAAAGGCAACAGTAAAATTTTTTTAAAGAGCTTTTATAATTATATTACATCACTTGACAGAGCTGTAGTGCTTTGTGTAGGCCTTTAAAACTTCCCCCAAACATGTTCATTCACCTTGATTCAATCATGTGCACAGAAGAAGTTCCTTGTTGGGTTGGTAAAGCAGAATCATATCCAGGCTCTAGCTAGATCCAAACACTATTGCAGTTCTGTACAAACCTGTGTGGTATGTACGGATAGAAACAATAATATGTAAACCTGTTCCCCTTTGGTACATATATCATTTCCTAAACTTATTTCACCTGTACCCACCACCCCTCCACACACACACACACAAAGCACTAATACCCCTGTAAGATATATTAAATG
>NW_021702455.1:0-446 GCF_005190385.1 Monodon monoceros
TTTAGGGTGAGCGTACGTGTTATGGTACAGATTAGAGTTAGCATACGTGTTAGGATTAGGGGACGGGTTAGGGTAAGGCTTCGGGTAAGGGTTAGGGTTAGGGTTAGGGTTAGGGGACGGTGACGGCGACGATTTAGGGCACAGGTTAGGGTACGACAATGGTTTAGGCTGAGCATAAGTGTTAGGGTACGGGTTAGTGTTAGCGTACGGTTTCGGATTAGTGGACGGGTTAGGGTAAGGCTTCACGTAAGGGTTATGGTTAGGGTTAGGGTTAGGGGATGGGGACAGTTTAGGGTACACGTTAGGCTGTGACAACGGTTTAGGGTGAGCGTACGTGTTAGGGAACGGGTTAGTGTTAGCGTAAGGGTTAGGATTAGAGGACGGGTTAGGGTAAGGCTTTGGGTAAGGGTTAGGGTTAGGGTTAGGGGACGGGGACGGTTTAGGGT
>NW_021702455.1:546-1325 GCF_005190385.1 Monodon monoceros
GGGACAGTTTAGGGTACACGTTAGGCTGTGACAACGGTTTAGGGTGAGCGTACGTGTTAGGGTACGGGTTAGTGTTAGCGTAAGGGTTAGGATTAGAGGACGGGTTAGGGTAAGGCTTTGGGTAAGGGTTAGGGTTAGGGTTAGGGGACGGGGACGGTTTAGGGTACAGTTTAGGGTACGACAACAGTTTAGGGTGAGCGTACGTGTTAGGCTACGGGTTAGTGTTAGCGTACGTGTTAGGATTAGGGGACGGGTTAGGGTAAGGCTTAGGGTAAGTGTTAGGGTTAGGGGACGGGGACAGGGACGGGGACGGGGACAGTTTAGGTTACAGGTTAGTGTACGATAACGGTATAGGGTGAGCATACATGTTAGGGTATGGGTTAATGTTAGCGTACGGTTTAGGATTAGTGGACGATTTAGGGTAAGGCTTCGGGTAAGGGTTAGGATTAGGGTTAGGGTTAGGGGACGGTGACGGTTTAGGGTACAGGTTAGTGTACGACAACGGTATAGGGTGAGCATACGTGTTAGGGTACGGGTTAGTGTTAGCGTACGGTTTAGGTTTAGTGGACGGTTTAGGTTAAGGCTTCAGGTAAGGGTTAGGTTTAGGGTTAGGGTTAGGGTTAGGGGACGGGGACCGTTTAGGGTACAGGTTATGGTCCGACAACGGTTTAGGGTGAGCGTACGTGTTAGGGTATGGGTTAGTGTTAGCGTACGAGTTAGGATTAGGGGACGGGTTTAGGGTGAGCGTACGTGTTAGGGTACGAGTTAGTGTTAGCATA
>NW_021702456.1:0-2805 GCF_005190385.1 Monodon monoceros
TAGGGTTCGGGTTAGGGTTAGGGTTAGGGTTAGGGGATGGGGACGGTTTAGGCTACAGGTTAGGGTATGACAACGGCTTAGCGTGAGCGTACTTGTTAGGGTACGTGTTAGTGTTAGCGTACGGGTTAGGATTAGGGGGCGCGTTAGGGTAAGGCTTCGGGTAAGGGTTACGGTTCGGGTTAGGGTTAGGGTTAGGGGACGCGGACGGTTTAGGGTACAGGTTAGGTTACGACAACGGTTTAGGGTGAGCATACGTGTTAGAGTACGGGTTAGAGTTAGCGTACGGGTTAGGATTAGGGAACGGGTTAGGGTAAGGCTTCGGGTAAGAGTTAGGGTTCGGGTTAGGGTTAGGGTTAGGGTTAGGGTACGGGGACGGTTTAGGGTACAGGTTAGGGTTCGACAACGGTTTAGGGTAAGCGTACGTGTTAGGGTACGTGTTAGTGTTAGCGTACGGTTTAGGATTAGGGGACAGGTTAGGGTAAGGCTTCAGGTAAGGGTTAGGGTTCGGGTTAGTGTTAGGGTTAGTGTTAGGGGACGGGGACGGTTTAGGGTACAGATTACGGTACGACAACGGTTAGGGTGAGCGTACGTGTTAGGTTACAGGTTAGAGTTAGCGTACGGGTTAGGATTAGGGGAGGGTTTAGGTTAAGGCTTCGGGTAAGGGTTAGGGTTTGGGTTCGGGTTACGGTTAGGGTTAGGGGACAGGGACGGTTTATGGTACAGGTTAGTGTACGACAGTGGTTTAGGGTGAACGTACGTGTTAGGGTGCGCGTTAGAGTTAGCATTCGGGTTAGGATTAGGGGACAGGATAGGGTAAGCCTTCGGGTTAGGGTTAGGGTTCGGGTTAGGGTTAGGGTTAGGTTTAGGGGGCAGGAACTGTTTAGGGTACAGGTTAGGGTACGACAACGGTTTAGGGTGAGCATACGTGTTAGGGTACGGGTTAGTGTTAGAGTACGGTTTAGGAATAGGGGAAGGGTTAGGGTAAGGCTTCGGGTAAGGCTTTTGGTTCGGGTTCGGGTTAGGTTTAGGGGACGGGGACGGGGACGGTTTAGGGTACAGGTTAGGGTACGACAACGGTTTAGGGTGAGCGTACGTGTTAGGGTACGGGTTAGAGTTAGCGTTCGGGTTAGGATTAGGGGACGGGTTAGGGTAAGGCTTCAGGTAAGGGTTAGGGTTCCGGTTAGGGTTAGGGTTAGGGTTAGGGGACAGGTACGGTTTAGGGTACAGTTTAGGGTACGACAAAGGTTTAGGGTGAGCGTACGTGTTAGGGTACAGGTTAGAGTTAGCGTACGGTTTACGATTGGGGACGGGTTAGGGTAAGGCTTCGGGTAAGGGTTAGGGTTCGGGTTAGGGTTAGGGTTAGGGTTAGGGGATGGGGGCGGTTTATGATACAGGTTAGTGTATGACAATGGTTTAGGGTGAGCGTACGTGTTAGGGTACGTATTAGAGTTAGCGTACGGGTTAGTATTAGGGGACAGGTTAGGGTAAGGCTTCGGGTAAGGGTTAGGGTTCGGGTTCGGGTTAGGGTTAGGGTTATGGGAAGGGGAAGGTTTTGGGTACAGGTTAGGGTTCGACAACGGTTTTGGGTGAACGTACGTGTTAGGGTACGGATTAGTGTTAGCGTACGGTTTAGGATTCGGAGACGGGTTAGTGTAAGGCTTCGAGTAAGGGTTAGGGTTCGGGTTCGGGTTAGGGTTAGGGCACGGGGACCGTTTAGGGTACAGGTTAGGGTACGACAACGGTTTAGGGTGAGCGTACGTGTTAGGGTACGGGTTAGTGTTAGCATACGGGTTAGGATTACGGACGGTTTACGGTAAGGCTTCGAGTAAGGGTTAAGTTTCGGGTTTGAGTTAGGGTTAGGGCACGGGCACGGTTTACGGTACAGGTTAGGGTACGACAACGGTTTAGGGTGAGGGTATGTGTTAGGGTACGGGTTACAGTTAGCGTACGGGTTAGGATTAGGGGACGGGTTATGGTAAGGCTTCGGGTAAGGGTTAGGGTTCGGGTTAGGGTTAGGGTTAGGGTTAGGGTACGGGGACGGTTTAGGGTACAGGTTAGGGTTCGACAACGGTTTAGGATAAGTGTACGTGTTAGGGTACGTGTTAGTGTTAGCGTACGGTTTAGGATTAGGGGAAAGGTTAGGGTAAGGCTTCAGGTAAGGGTTAGGGTTCGGGTTAGTGTTAGGGTTAGTGTTAGGTGACGGGGACGGTTTAGGGTATAGATTACGGTACGACAACGGTTTAGGGTGAGCGTACGTGTTAGGTTACGGGTTAGAGTTAGCGTACGGGTTAGGATTAGGGGAGGGTATAGGTTAAGGCTTCGGGTAAGGGTTAGGGTTCGGGTTCGGGTTACGGTTAGGGTTAGGGGACAGGGACGGTTTATGGTACAGGTTAGTGTACGACAGTGGTTTAGGGTGAACGTACGTGTTAGGGTGCGCGTTAGAGTTAGCATACGGGTTAGGATTAGGGGACAGGATAGGGTAAGCTTTCGGGTAAGGGTTAGGGTTCGGGTTAGGGTTAGGGTTAGGGGACGGGGACGGTTTAGGGTACAGGTTAGTGTACGACAATGGTTTAGGGTGAGCGTACGAGATAGGGTATGTGTTAGAGTTAGCGTACGGGTTAGGATTAGGGGACCGGTTAGTGTAAGGCTTCGGGTAAGTGTTAGGTTTCAGGTTAGGGTTAGGGTTAGGGGACAGGGACGGGGACGGTTTAGGGTACAGGTTAGGGTTCGACAACGGTTTAGGGTGAGCGTACGTGTTAGGGTACTGGTTAGTGTTAGCGTACGGGTTAGGATTAGGGAACGGGT
>NW_021702457.1:0-603 GCF_005190385.1 Monodon monoceros
CAGATACCATTCCATAAGCCAAATATATAATAGACAAGACCTACGCCTTGCTCAACGAAATGGACTCAACACCCCATATTCAACGCCTGGGAATATACCTGACAAGTAAGAATCTTAAAACCCATCGATTTATATGTCTGCATAATGAAAACAAGCATGTGTACAGCGGCCTAAACGCAGCAGTGAGAATCCTATAAACCCCATTATCAAAATAAATTTCAAAAACAAAACATAATGACAGTGAAATAGAGAGCAATTCTTATATAATTCATTCAGGGCTTGTGATGCAACCTGGATTTACCACATCTACACGCAGAGCTGGGTGAGACTTAAGGCTGGAAACTTCGGGCTAATAGCATTGGTGAGGTTTGGTGAGCAAACGCAGACCCTTTGAAGTCATACTGCATGGTACCCGTTCCATGGGTCCCAACTCTCCAGGTTGAAGGGATTCTTCCTTCAGCTAAAACATGCATGGGAAACCCAGAGTATGGTCCACCGTGTTATGGGGAAACGTTTTCAAATGCATCTCAGTTTTCGTCCCCTGGTACTCGGGTTCACCATTCCAGACGCTTTACTAACAATCTCCGCACTTGGAGACTCAGT
>NW_021702457.1:703-1070 GCF_005190385.1 Monodon monoceros
AGAGTATGGTCCACCGTGTGATTGGGAAACGCTTTCAAATGCATCTCAGTATTCGTCCCCTGGTACTCGGGTTCACCATTCCAGACGCTTTACTAACACTCTCCCCACATGGAGAGTCAGTGCCTTTAACCTCCTGTTTGGCACAGTTTGCAATTTCTGCGCAAGATGAACGGGAATAGGGAGAACCAATGAGAGACTAGCTGTAGGTGTCTACACGGGCAATGGAACGCTCATTTCCCAACAGGAAGAGGAATTAACCAAAGGCTCAGCATGCCCTGCCTGAAAGAGATTAGGACCTGAAGCCATCCTGCCGTTTTGCAGCCAGCTCACAAGAAAGCGAGCTGAAGAAAGGAGCTCAGGGGCACTT
>NW_021702458.1:0-27877 GCF_005190385.1 Monodon monoceros
CTTTGTGACTAAAATATTATCAACTTTTAGAAATGTTCTATGGATGCTAGAAAAGAAATAGCCTTCTCATTGCAAGGCACAAAATTCAGTATGTATTATTCATATATAATACTTTTTAGGTCTTATTTATTCAAATCTGAGTCATGATCATCATATTAAAGTCTTCCATCACAGTTACGTTTCTTTCTTCTAGTATTTCTAACAGATTTACTTTATATTTTTGATGTTACATTATTAGACTTACTTATTCATTATAGATTTAAACTTTTATCACAATAAACTGGTCTTGTTTACTGCTTTTTACTTTGTTTTTTTTTATTATTATTTTTGGCTGCATTGGGTCTTTGTTGCCGCACACAGGCTTTCTCTAGTTGCGGCGAGTGGGGGCTACTCTTCGTTGCGGTGCGAGGCCTTCTTATTGCGGTGGCTTCTCTTGTTGTGGAGCACAGGCTCTAGGCGCATGGGCTTCAGTAGTTGTGGCACACGGGCTCAGTAGTTGTGGCTCATGGGCTCAGTAGTTGTGGCTCATGGGCTTAGTTGCTCCACGCCATGTGGGATCTTCCCGGACCAGGGCTTGAACCCATGTCCCCTGCATTGGCAGGCGGATTCTTAACCACTGTGCCACCAGGGAAGCCCACTGCTTTTTACTTTGAAATTTACTTTCTTACATTAATGTCATCCTGGTTTTTTTTTTCCCCAGCTGTTGTTCACATTTGCCTGACATATGTTGGCTGAAAACACTCAATCTGGTGTTCTTTGCACTTTTGAAGTTAATTTTTATCTTTATTAAAGTAATATATAAAAGTTTTGAAAGTCAAAGAGTGGTTAAAGGGTAAGAAACTACTCCTCTCCTGCCACTGCACTCCTATCCTGAAATTTCACCATAATCTTCCTTTTGCAGTAATTGTGCCAAGTAGTTGGTGGACCCTTTTGTTTTTTTAGTTTTAATCTGTTTGTTTTTTTTTTTACTGATGTATAGTTGATTTACAGTATTATATTAGTTTAAGGTTTGTAACATAGTGATTCAGTATTTTTATAGAGTATATGCAAGTTGAAGTTATTATAAAACATTGGCTATATTCCCTGTGCTATACAATATATCCTTGTAGCTTATTTTATACATAGTAATTTGTACCTCCTAATCTCCCACTCCTATCTTGCCCCTCCCTTCTCCCATCTTGCCCCTCCCCTCTTCCCTCTCCCCACTGGTAACCACTAGTTTGTTTTCTATAACTGTGAGTCTGTTTTGTTATATTCATTTTTTAATTTTATTAAAAATTGTTTTTATTGGAGTATAGGTGATTTACAGTGTTGTGTTAGTTTCAGGTATACAGCAAAGTGAATCAGTTATACATATACATATATCCACTCTTTTTTTAGATTCTATTCCCATGCAGCCATTACAGAGTATTGAGTAGAGTTCCCTGTGCTATACAGTAGCTTCTTATAAGTTATCTATTTTATATATAGTAGTGTGTATATGTCAGTCCCAATCTCCCAATTTATCTCTCCCCCCCCACCCCCCGCCCTTAATGCCTGGTAACGATAAGTTTGTTTTCTACATCTGTGACTCTACTTCTGTTCTGTAAATAAGTTCATTTATACCTTTTTTTTTAGATTCCATATATAAGCGATATCATATATTTGTCTTTCTGTGTCTGACTTACTTCACTCAGTATGACAATCTCTAGGTCCATCCATGTTGCTGCAAATGGCATTATTTTGTTCTTTTTTATGGCTGAGTAATATTCCATTGTATATATGTACCACACCTTGTTTATGCACTCCTCTGTTGATGGACACTTAGGTTGCTCCCATGTCCTGGCTATTGTAAATAGTGCTGCAGTGAACACTGTGGTACATGACTCTTTTTGAATTACGGTTTTCTCTGGGTATCTGCCCAGTAGTGGGATTGTTGGATCAAATGGTAGTTCTACTTTTACTTTTTTAAGGAACCTCCATACTGTTATCCATAGTGGCTGTACCAATTTACATTCCCACCAACAGTGTAGAAGGGTTCCCTTTTCTCCATACCCTCTCCAGCATTTATTTGTAGATTTTTCGATGATGGCCATTCTGACCAGTGTGAGGTGATACCTCACTGTAGCTTTGATTTGCATTTCTCTAAAAATTTGTGATGTTAAGCATCTTTTCATGTGCTTTTGGGTCTTTGGAGAAATGTCTCTAGATCTTCCACTCATTTTATGATTGGGTTATTTGCTTTTTTGATATTAAGCTGCATGAGCTGTTTATATATTTTGGAGATTAATCCCTTGTCAGTTGCTTTGTTTGCAAATATTTTCTCCCATTCTGAGGACTGTCTTTTTGTTTTGTTTATGGTTTCCTTTGCTGCGCAAATGCTTTTAAGTTTAGTTAGATCCCATTTGTTTATTTTTGTTTTTATTTTCATTACTCTAGGAGGTGGATCAAAAAAAGATCTTGCTGTGATTTATGTCAAAGAGTGTTCTGTCTGTGTTTTCCTGTATGAGTTTTATAGTGTCTGGCCATACATTTCATTTAGGTCTTTAATCCATTTTGAGTTTATTTTTGTATACGGTGTTAGGGAGTGTTCTAATTTCATTCTTTTTTTTTAAATTTTATTTTTGGCTGCATTGGGTCTTCGTTGCTGTGCATGGGCTTTCTCTTGTTGCGGCGAGTGGGGGCTACTCTTCATTGTGGTGCATGGGCTTCTCATTGCGGTGGCTTCTCTTGCTGCAGAGCACAGGCTCTAGGCATGCGGGCTTCAGTAGTTGTGGAGAGCAGGCTTCAGTAGTTGTGGCTTGCAGGCTCTAGAGCGCAGGCTCAGTAGTTGTGGCGCACAGGCTTAGTTGCTCCGTGGCATGTGGGATCTTCCCGGACCAGGGCTCAAACCTGTGTCCCCTGCATTGGCAGGCGGATTCTTAACCACTGCACCACCAGGGAAGTCCCTAATTTCATTCTTTTACATGTAGCTATACAGTTTTCCCAGCACCATTTATTGAAGAGACTGTCTTTTCTCCATTGTATACTTACATCCTTTGTCATAGATTAGGTGACCATAGGTGTGTGGGTTTATTTCTGGGCTTTCTATCCTGTTCCATTGATCTATATTTCTGTTTTTTTTTGGCATTACCATACTGTCTTGATTACTGTAGCTTTTTAGTATAGTCTGAAGTCAGAGAGCCTGATTCCTCCAGCTCCGTTTTTCTTTCTCAAGATTGCTTTGGCTATTCGGGGTCTTTTGTGCTTCCATACAAATTGTAAAATCTTTTGTTCGAGTTCTGTGAGAAATGCCATTGGTATGTTTGTTTTTTTAGACTTGACGTATAAGTGATAACACACAATAATTGTCTTTGTGTGACTTATTTCACTAAGCATAATACCCTCTAGGTCCATCCATGTTATTGCAAATGGCAGAATTTCATTCTTTTTTATGGCTGAGTAATATTCCATTGTGTGTGTAAATATATATAAATAAAAATAAAAAAATAAATAAAAATATATGTAATACACCACATCTTCTTTATCCATTTATCTGTCAATGGACACTTAGGTTGCTTGCATATATTGGCTACTGTAAACCCCACTATGAACAGTGGGGTGCATGTATCTTTCCACATTAGTGTTTTCATTTTCTTCTGGTATATACCTAAGAGTGGAATTGCTGGGTTGTATGGCAGTTTTATTTTTATTTTTTGAGGAACCTCCTTTTGGAAAACATGCTGTTGTCCACAGTGGCTGTACCAGTTTACATTCCCACCAGCCGTGCATGAGGGTTCCCTTTTCTCTACATCCTTGCCAACACTTTTTTGTTGTCTTTTTTTTTTTTGGCTGCATTGGGTCTTTGTTGCTGCATGTGGGCTTTCTCTAGTTGCAGCAACCGGGGGCTACTCTTCATTGCAGTGCATGGGCTTCTTATTGTGGTGGCTTCTCTTGTTGCGAAGCATGGGCTCTAGGCACATGGACATCAGTAATTGCAGCACACAGGCTCAGTAGTTGCAGTATGTGGGCCCTAGAGTGCATGGGCTTCAGTAGTTGTGGCATGTGGGCTCAGTAGTTGTGGCTTGCAGGCTCAAGAGCACAGGCTCAGTAGTTGTGGCACACGGGCTTAGTTGCTCTGTGGCATGTGAGATCTTCCCGGACCAGGGATTGAACCCATGTCCCCTGCATTGGCAGGTGGATTCTTAACCACTGCACCACCAGGGAAGTCCCTGTTGTCTTTTTGATGATAGCTTTTCTGACAGGCATGAGTTGATATCTCACTGTGGTTTTCATTTGCATGTCTCTGATGATTTGCGATGTTGAGCATATTTCATGTGCCTATTGGCCATCTGTATCTCGTTTTTGGAAAAACGTCTATTCAGGTCTTCTGCCCATTTTTTTTTAAAATAAATTTATTTATTCATTTTTGGCTGTGTTGAGTCTTCGTTGCTGCGCGAGGGCTTTCTCTAGTTGTGGCGAGCGGGGGCTACTCTTTGTTGCCATGCGTGGGCTTCTCATTGTGGTGGCTTCTCTTGTTGCGGATCACGGGCTGTAGGCATGTGGGCTTCTGTAGTTGCAGCAGGCGGGCTCAGTAGTTGTGGTGCGCGGGCTCTGGAGCGCTGGTTCAGCAGTTGTGGCACACCGGCTTAGTTGCTCCGTGGCATGTGGGATCTTCCTGGACCAGGGCTCGAACCCGTGTGCCCTGCATTGGCAGGTGGATTCTTATCCACTGCACCACCAGGGAAGTCCCTGCCTATTTTTTAACTGGGTTGTTGGGGTTTTTTTGGTATTAAGTTGTATGAGTTATTTATTTTTGATATTAACCCATTATTGGTCATATCAATTGCAAATATTTTCTCCCATTCAGTGGGTTGTGTTTTCATTTTGTTGATGGTTTCCATTGCTGTGCAAAAGATTTTAAGTTTAATTAGGTCCCATTTGTTTATTTTTGCTTTTATTTCCTTTGCCTTAGGAGACAGACCCAAAAAATATTGCTACAATTTATGTCAAAGAGTGTTCTGCCTATGTTTTATTCTAGGAGTTTTATGGTTTCTGGTCTTGCATTTAGGTATTTAATCCACTTTGAGTTTATTTTTGTATGTGGTATGAGAAAATATTCTAATTTTTATTTACATGTAGCTGTTCAGTTTTCCCAGCACCATGTATTGAAGAGAGTGTCTTTTCTCCATTGTATGCTCTTGACTCCTTTTTCATAGATTGACCATAAGTGTGTAGGTTTATTTCTGGGCTCTCTATTCTATTCCATTGGTCTATGTGTCTGTTTTTGTGCCAGTACCATATTGTTTTGAATACTGTAGCTTTGTAGTATAAAGTCAGGGAGTGTGATACCTCTAGCTTTGTTCTTTTTTCTTAAGACTGCTTTGGCTATTTGGGGTCTTATGTTGTTCCATATAAATTTTAGGATTATTCGTTGTAGTTGATTTAATTCTTTATAGTTTTCAGAGTATAGGTGTTTGACCTCCTTGGTTAGGTTTATTCCTAGGTATTTTATTTTATTTTATTTTAATTAATTAATTAATTTTTATTTTATTTTTTTGCGGTATGCGGGCCTCTCATTGTTGTGGCCTCTCCCGTTGCAGAGCACAGGCTCCGGATGCGCAGGCTCAGCGGCCATGTAAATTTTTTTACTCCCCTCCTCCATGTTTTGTGTTTTTGATGTCATATTTTACATTTCATGTTTATCATTTCACTGTCTAAGGCAATTATAGTTGGTTTTTACAATTTATCTTTTAATGTTAGGACTAGCTTATTTAAGTGGTTGCTCCACAGTCTTTACTATGTATTTGCCTTTACTAGTGGTATTTTTCCTTTCCTATAGATTCTTACTTTTTGTGGCCTTTTCTTTTTCACTTAGAGAAGACCCTTTAACATTTCTTTTAGGGTAGGTTTAGTATTGCTGAATTCTTTTAGTTTTTGCTTGTCTGAAAAATTCTGTATTTCTCCTTTTATTCTAAATGATAATCTTGCTTGGTAGGGTGTCCTAGGTTGCAGGTTTTTCTCTTTCAGGACTTTGAATATATTACGCCACTCCCTTCTGGCCTGCAAAGTTTCTGCAGAGAAATCAGCTGATAGCCTTATGGGGGTTCCCTTGAACTGACTCTTTGTTTTTCTCTTGCTGCCTTCAGAATCCTCTCATTATCTTTAAATTTTGCCATTTTATTTATGATATGTCTTGGTGTGGGTCTGTTTGGGTTCATCTTGTTTGGGACCCTCTGTGGTTCCTGTAGCTGGATATCTCTTTCCTTCTTTAGGTTTGCTAAGTTTTCAGCCATAATTTCATGAAATACATTTTCAACCCCTTTCTCTCTCTCTTCTCCCTATAATGTGAATGTTTTCACACTTGATGTTGTCCTAGAGGTCCCTTAAACTGTTCTCATTTTTTAAATTTGTTTTTCTTTCTGCTGTTCTGATTGGGTGGTTTCCATTATTCTACCTTCCAGATCACATATGCATCACCTGGTCTGCTGTTAAGTCCCTCTAGTTTCTTTTCATTTCAGTTATCATATTCTTCTGTACTGATTGATTCTTTTTCATATTTTCTAGTTCTTTGTTACAGTTGTCACTGTGCTAATCAATTCTTTTCCCTAATTCAGTTAGCATTCTTATTACTAACGCTTGAACTCTTTATCTGGTAAATTATTCTGTTTCATTAGTTGTTTTTTCAGGGTTTTTCTCTTATTCTTTCATTTGAAACAAACTGCTCTCTCTTCTCATTCTGCTTAAATTTCTCCATTTCTATGAAATTAGCTCAATCAGTTACCTATTGTGGTTTTGAAAGGGTGTCCTTATGTGGGACTGTCCCTATACAGTCTGTTCCTGCCCAGTGGCTTTGGTGGGAAAGCTGGATCTGATGTGATCATGAGTTACGTCTTTCCCCAGGGTATGCTGGCAGCTATCGCCTTGATAAGAGGTGGGGCTGGACATGGAGGGGACAGAGCTAGAGCCAGAGCTAGGTGTGAGCCAGGGATTCTCCACTGCTCAGTAGCCAACACTACCCTATTGAAGGAAGGGTCAGGTCCCAAGTTCCTGGAGCAGAAGTCCTGAGGGTCAAGTCAGAGGTGGCTCCCTTCCCTCTAATTGTGTTCTCCCTCCTCCCAGCACTGTCACCCTTGCCCCAAAAGGGAGCAGTGCTGGAACAAGAGGGGCTGGAGCAGGCTTTTGGCATGGGTTGGGGTGTAGCCTGTGGTGGTCCTGGCAGCAGTCTGCATTCCAGACTGCACCTAATCCGCTGACTCTCCTGGTGCCAGCAATGGCTGCCCTTGCCCTGTTTAGATGCTGTGTCAGGTCTGAGCCAGCTCTGTTCCCCAAAACTGTGCACTCCCCTCGGCTGCATTAGCCCTTGCCTGGAATGGAGCTGTACCACAGAGTAGGTGGGGCTGGAGTGCCCAGTGTGGGTTGGGGTGTGGGCTGTGGCAATCCCAGCGCCAGCGAGAGTTCTGGACCACTCCCGACCCACTGCCTCCACTAGTGCCAGAAATGGCCACCCTTGCCCTATTCAGATGCTTTTCTGTGTTTGAGCTGGCTCTGTCCCCCAGAGCTGTGCACTCCCCTTGGCCATGGAAGGCTATGAGCCAGTGTGAAGCTGTACTGCAGAGCAAGTGGGGCCGGAGTTGGTGTTTGTCTCAGGCCGGGGTGCACACCGGGGTGGTGGCAGGAAACTGGCCAGAGTCCCAGGCAGTTTCTATCTGCTTCCTCTGCCTTGTTTCGGTAGTGTGTGTGATCTTCACAAGTGGAGTCTAGGTTTCTTACAGCCCTGCTGTCTGTCCCTCTGGTTTTCAAACCTGCTAAGGCAACTTGTCTTCTCAGTGTCAGACCCCCAGGCTGGGGATACCTGAAACGTGGATTGAACCTCTCACTCCCCAGGGAGCGAGCCTGTGTAATCCCTCTCCTCTTCCCTTTTCCCTCCCGACCTGATCATTTCTCTTCCCTTCCTACCCAGTTCCATCTGGATCTTGGATCTTTGTTATGACCTTGGTTGTGTAAGAGTCTTTCTGCCAGATGACTTCCAGTTTGTTTTCAGTTAGAATTGCTCCACGTGTAGATATATTTTTGATGTGTTTGTGGTGGGAGGTGAGCTCTACCTGCATCTTCCTACTCCACCATTATGATCTCCCTCTGGGCCCTTTTAATCTAGACACTCCTGTCATTAACTTCATAGGGAATTTTCTTGTACTAATTTTTTTCCTAATTTCCCCCAAACCATTTTCTCTATGTCTTTTTCCAGAATATTTGACTTCTTGAATTAATCTTCTGATTTTATCTTTTTCTCTATTATTTTTCACCTCTGTCTTTTAAAAATCTATTTTCTAAAATCTTTTGCCTATAATGTCTAACCCTTTCACATGTAATTTATTTCAGATATCACATTAGTGGTAAAACTAGTGAAATATGAAGAAGGTATATAGTTAAGAGAATTGTATTATTGTTCATTTCCTGTACCAGTGCCCTCCAGTCAAAGAACAGCAGGTGAAGGATATATAGAAACTATTATTTCTGTGACTTTTCTGTAAATCTGAAATTATTTCAGAATACAAAGCTGAAAAAAATTAAAAGGACTAAGATTTTTTTTTTTTTTTTTTGCGGTATGCGGGCCTCTCACTGTTGTGGCCTCTTCCTTTGCGGAGCACAGGCTCTGGACGTGCAGGCTCAGTGGCCATGGCTCACGGGCCTAGCTGCTCCGCGGCATGTGGGATCTTTCCCAGGGCACGAACCCGTGTCCCCTGCATCAGCAGGCAGACTCTTAACCACTGCGCCACCAGGGAAGCCCAGGACTAACATGTTTGAGAAAAAATAAAGTGTTTTCTGGGATGACTATGCATGGACCACTTCTCATAAATTTTCTCTTATCTCTGAGAGGATATTAATTATAGTTTCTTTGATTTTTTTCTGCTCCCTGAATTATATGTTTCGTCTGAATTTCTTTTTTTATCTGTTTGTTTTGGTCTTTCATTCTGAAGGCTTTCTTCTAATGTGACTGCACACCCATATTTAATAGGGCAGACTAAAATCCTAATGGGAAGTTCTTTGTGAATGATGGGTTTATCAATGAGCTTCACTGTAGGTATTTCAGAGGGCCAGACAACTTTTTCTCAGTGGTATCAAGCATGCAGTAAAGAGAAATTTAATTCTTTCCATCATATTAATAGTTTCATACAGTGTTTTCTTACACTGGCTAGCAACCATTTTATCTTTCCTGTTTTTTAGTTTGTAATTTCCAGGAACATGGGATATATTTTTGAAAATTAATTTAATTTCCTCTTATATATGTTCTTATACATTATATATATATATGCTATTTATCCTTATCTTCAATGCAAAAAATTTTTCATGAGACCCATGCAGTGTGTACTTTTCTGTTTATTCATCACTGAATGGAGATCTATCCATGACAATTCTAAAAATTGGTTTCATGAGTCCTTGACTCTCCTTACTGTTCTCTGTCCCCTCTGAAGCTATCTATAGTTAGACCTATGCACAGTCCATGAAAATTTTTACCCTCTTGTATGCTCAGAGCTGCAAAGCACAGGTTTTTCCCATTCCTGCCCTCCAGAATGCAATACTTTACAATTGTCCTCCTCTACCCTGAGGACCTGCTGAATATGAAGGAATTTTAATCTCTAATTGCTTTATAGGAAGTGTTAATGATACTGAAATGAGGAAATGGTTAGGAAGAAGACAGTAGTAGAATTTTTCTTTAAGGTAAGATAGTTGCTAATGTTTAGGTGAACGCACATTATGGGTCTCTGAGCTAAAAAAACAGACAGTGGTAGTAGGTCAAATCCCTTTCCAATTTACTTTTGAATCATTCTGTCTTTCCAACAAGTAAGGTCTAACAGGCCAATAGTTGTGTTTTTCATTCAAGCCCAATCAGTGCCTTAATTAGAAGAAATTCCTCATAGCCTGGTAAGTGGTTAAATATTATCCTTAATATCAAATGTTTTCATGAATAGCTAGTAATACATTGGAGTTAAATAAAAAGAACATTTAACTTAAAGGTGAATTTCAAATTATAATTTACTCACTTTCCAGTATCTCAATTAATCCTCATAAGAATAAACTTATTAGACACTTAAATTAATGCAAAAATGGAAAAACACTGTAAGGAAACATAAATACTTTACAATTCTCCACTTACACCCTTATTACCTAGGGATCTGATATTCATCTTAAAAGCTTCAAATGCCCAAATAGACAAAGATTTTCCTTTTGTTCCTTCCTATAGTCTAGTTCAATGGGATAATTTTGACATTATGTGATTTTGCTTCATTGACTTTAAAATTAATTCTGTATGTGACTCTGCTGAATTAGGGAATGATACCCTAATTAATACCATGTTAACCTAATAAATAGTTTCTATATTGTCTGATTTACAATGTATTATTTGATTTGACAGAATACAGTAGCCTGTGGCTTACCGTCAGTGAGTAGCTTCTGGCAAACAGTCATTTATAGCAGTTAGACTTGTGCTCTGAACTCTGGATAAGGTCTCTATTTTATTGATTAGATTTGTTGCTTTAAGATAGTTTTGATGTCTGAAATCATTACTTCTGGATATATACAATTAACATCCTTAAAATTATAATAGAGTTTTAAAAATGACTTACACCTTACACTTTTTTATAAAAACAATAGGCTCAAATTCTTCCAAGGAGTATTTCTACAATTGCGGTACGCAGGCCTCTCACTGTTGTGGCCTCTCCCGTTGCGGAGCACAGGCTCCGGATGCGCAGGCTCAGCGGCCATGGCTCATGGGCCCAGCCGCTCCGCGGCATGTGGGATCTTCCCGGACCGGGGCATGAACCCGTGTCCCCTGCATCGGCAGGCGGACTCTCAACCACTGCGCCATCAGGGAAGCCCAACTTTTCTATAATTTTAAGTCACCAAGGTTTTTGGTACACCAGGGAAAATTTGCATAGGAAGAAAAGAGGTTAATGTTTCAAATGTCAATATTTTAATATTAGTCTACTTTAATAAATTTTAGGAAACAATCGTCTCCTATTGATTTAGTAACATTTGTGGATTAATATTTCTATATTATAATACAAATGCACTATAAACAAAAGTAGATAATTTTCCACACAGCAAAATTTGTATAGTAAAGTATGTCTACAAGATTGTATAGTTTTAGAAAACTATAGAATTGGTTTTGGAGTTTCTGTTGCTGAGTGGGGCACCATTTTCTATTGAGTGCCATCAAATCACCTAAAGAAAAATATTTGAGTATAAAATACATGGAACCTTCAACCTTGAAAGATAAAATAGGAAATATAAAACTCTATACAAAAGCCCTGTGTTGCAGTTTTGATTTTGAAGGTTTATTTAATTGAATTTTCTTTGTTTCCCCTCATCTCTAACAAAAGGGGAATTGTGGGTTTTTTTTCTGCCCCTCAACTCAAGCTTCCTACAATCCTGCATATCTAAATTAAAAATAAAACATGCCAGAGACTTCCCTGGTGGTCCAGTGGTTAAGATTCTGTGCTTCCAATGCAGGGAGCATGGGTTCGATCCCTGGTCCAGGAACTAGGTTCCCACATGCCGCACAGCACAGCCAAAAAATATAAATAAATGAATAAAAATAAAACATGCCAAACTTCATTGATTCTGAGATATACATCTTTTCATATTTCAAAAACTCTGAATCAGTATACATTTACAATTGATGGCAAGGTTTTTTTCTTTCATAGTGATACATAAAATAATGGTGTGTTGTATAATCCATGCTAGCTCAGATTCGATGAAATCTAATTACAGTTGTGTGAGACGTGGGCTTTGGAGTAAGCTAGTTAACCACAGTTCATAGCTCTTAAACTCTTCCCTAGTCCTGAAATCTTAACTCTGTCAGGACCAAAATCTTCCCTAGGATGTATCCCATGTGAAAACCAGAATTATTATAAGCCTTAACAAGACAGATTAAATACAAATAGAAACAAGTCAGTGGTTTTGTTAGCCTTTAGCCTGTGGCACAGCAGAGCAAAGATCTGTATCAGGATAGAAAGGGTAAAGTTCCTCTTAGCAGCATTTCTCCAGACAAGCAAGAGGCAGATCTCTGATTCCAGTTTTATGCTTATATGCACAAAGAAAGGTGTCTATTCACACCACTGTTATGATTTATATTCAACATATGTATAATTTTTATATGATAAAGAATAAGATACCAGTTTCTCTGTACAATTTCTGAATTACCTACTCACAGATTTAAGAAAATGTAGAAAAGTGTATACTCTTAAACTAGAAGAATTAAACTTTAAATCAAGGATGTTTAACATTAATATTCTTTGGAAATTTCTCCTATCCAACTACCACTCTATCCTCTATTGGAATTATTTAGAAGTACAACTTCAATCATTTGTGTTTATATATATATATAATGTGTGTGTGTATAATATATATATAATCTGCAATTGATTATCTAATATGGCATAGCTATTTCAGCTATTTCTAAAGAAGTGTATCTGGAGAAAGTATTAACATTAGGAGAAGTTTGTTTTAGAAGATTTTGATACTATAATGAGCTCTCTATAAGTAACGTTTACTAACACTTTAGGCTTTGGTATTAGGTCAAAATTATGATTTTAGTCCATGTTTGCAGTACAGTGGCAAGAGCAGTGAAGGAATGCAGTGAAGGGGTGAGGAGATTCGAAAGACTGTGGAGGCTCCTTAAAGTAGACTGTCCTGGTATTGAGTTCCAATATATGGTCTGGGTCAGAAGCAAAAATATGAGTGTGAAATCGCTAACCTCCATCATTTTATTGTAAAGAGTACACTGCAAGCAAGATTCATAGTACCATCATAATAGTTAATCAGTTTGGGAATTTTGTGCTCATGCACCTTAAATCAGATCCAGGCCAGGAGTGGTAATCTAGTTAGATCCATGTGTGTATTCAATATATAAATATATCAGGGAAATGTGACTACATCTCTAAGAACCCAAACTGGAAGAGTAGATCATTAACTGTTTTCATCTCCCCATAAATGTTACATGCCATTAACATAATAAAAATCTTAGTATATGAAGTATCTAGGCAAATTCATAGAGACAGTAGATTAGAAGTTACCAGGGACTGCAGAGAGAAGAATATAAAGTTATTGCTTAATGGGTACAGAGTTTCTATTTGGGGTGATGAGAAAGTTTGGAACTAGATAGTGGTGACAGTTGCACAGCAATGTGGATGTAATTAATACCACTTAGCTGTACACTTAAAAATGGAAGATTTTAAGTCATATATATTTTACTACAGTAAATAAAAAGTTTTGACCATGTGTGGTTTATAAGTTGTTCAAAGCTAATTCATAGAAATTATAGCTAGTTTAGAATTGTATTTCCTTCACATGAAATAATTAACTAATTCTGTACTTCTGATTGCAAATGTGACATAAATATCCAAATTTGTTTCTTTTCAGAAGAGAAATTTGGAAAACTTGAAATATGACTGAGAATAACAGAAAAAAATCCAAACAAACTTCTTACTTTAATTGGTTCAGGCTGCATCACAGGTGCAGGCATAGCAATGGCACTTGGAGCATAAACCTGGTGATATGTTGCTTGAACTCCATGATCAGAATAAGGCTATAACAAAACAAAGAAAAAAAATATTGTTTTTCATTTATTAATTAAAAATATTTATTCAGCATTACGATTTACTAGGCATTTTGCTACACAATGGAGAAACACAGATGAGAAACACATTCTCTATCTTTAATTCACTTATAGACTTATCTGAGACAGACTAGTCAAAATTACCCTAAGTCCTATGACACATATCTAGGGATGCATGGGAAAGAAAAGAATTACTTGATGTAGCTTTAGAAAGTTGGGGAGGGGGTCAGGGGAAGTTTTCTAGTGGAGTTTATGCTTGAATTTGAAGAATTAGGGAGAGAAGGTGGGAACAGTATGTGAAAAGGCAGAGAGGCAACTAAGAGCACACCTCATTTGGGAGACCTGTGTAGGTTGTTTGGTACAGCTGGAAGGAAGATTATTCACCGAATGACAGCTGAAAGATGAGGCAGTAGAGTAACAGGAAGGGAACAGATCATGTAAAAGCAGATTTATGGCTTTTCCAGCAGATGGTGGCACTATTCAGTGAAATATGGAATATAAGAAAAGCAAGTTTGATGTTTATGTTATTGTGAGGGGGTTAAAGAGAAGAAGTTAGTTTTGTAACACATAAAAGTTGAGATATTGTAGGACTTCTAGTAGAGGTATACAGTCAATCAAAAGCTATTGTAGATGTGGCTCTAAAGCAGCACTAATAGAAATAATGTGAACTACATGTTAATTAAAATCAAGACAGTCAAAAGGTAAAAACTTCCAGTTATAGGTAAATAAGTACTAGGGCTGTAATGTACAACATGATAAATATAATTAACACTGCTGTACGTTATATAGGAAGGTTGTTGAGAGTAAATCCTAAGAGTTCTCATCACACACAAGTTTTTTCCTATTTCTTTAATTTTCTATCTATATGAGATGATGGATGTTCGCCAAACTTGTGATAATCATTTCATGATGTATGTAAATCAAATCATTATGCTGTACATCTTAAACTTACACAGTGCTGTATGTCAATTATATCTCAATAAAACTGAAAGAAAAATTTCCAGTAGCCATGTTAGAAAAGTAAAAAGAAACAAGTAAAATTAATTTCCAGTAATATATTTTATTTAAATAAATATATTAAAAATATATTAAAGTGTATTCAATATAAAATTAGTGATAAATTTTACATTCATTTTTCATACTATGTCATTAAAACTTGGTGTGTATTTTGCACTTACAACACATCTCAATTCAGACCAGCCGCACATTTCAAGTGCTCAATAGCCTCATGTGGTAATGGTTATTGTTGTACTGGAGAGTGCAGGTCTAAAATTCAGAAGTGAGGCTGGGGTTAGAGAGATGAGTATGGATGATAACATCAGAGTGAGTATGTAGGGTGAAACAATGTAGAATCGAATATGAAATCATGGGGAGCAAAAGATCAGCTTACAAAGGAAAATGAAAGGAGGTAAAAGGATTGCCAGAAGAGAGCAGTATCATGGAAACCAAAGGTAGGAAGAGTTTCAGGGAGTATGTCCAATGTCTCTGACAGGTCAAGAAAGACTGAAAAGAAAGGAAAGTATTTGGCAATTAGGGAATCACTGAGGAACTTTATCAAAGGCAGCTTCAGTGGAAAGGTAATGAAGTAGACTTTAGCAGGTGAGGGGAGAATGGGTAGTGAGGCAGTGGAAATACTAGATGTAGAGTAATTTTTCAAGCTTAGCTTTGAAAGGTAGAAGAGAATTAAGGCATTGGTGGGGGTGTGTCAAAGGATAGTAATTATCTCCTACCAGGTGCTAGGCACTATACAAAGAACTTTCTGTATACAACAACTCTAATCTTTGCATCAATCTTGCAAAATAGATTTTCCGGATGTCTTTATGTTATTAATGTGGATATTACAAAACCAACCCTGTGAAGAGTTAAGTGATTACTCAAAGAAACACACTAGTAAGTGGTGAAGCTATGAACCAATGGAGAGAAAATGTCTTAAAATACATGAGAAAAGAAGGATAATAGTGTAATGTGGTCCCTGAGGAAGAGGGAAGTTATAGTATCCAGAGCAAAGAGGCACAAATAACCTTGGATGAGAAAGGTTACTAAAAAAATATAAGAAGCTAAGGATGGGTTATGAGTCAGGTAAGTTTGTATGTTGGGGACTGGAAGCTGAGTTGGTTTCCACAAAGTAGTTTCTATTTACTTTGCAAAGTAGAAGGCACTATATTCTAAGAGTGAAGGGGGAAATAGCTACTGAAATAAGTGAGAAATAATGTTAATTCATTTTTATATTTTAGGGAATCTAACTATCAAACTCATAAGAACAAGCCCTGTGTTTTTTAATTTTAGGGAAAAAACACTTAAAATATAAACCACCCCACCCTATTTATTAAGTTATATATTAGACTTATATCTTCTACCAGAAACAATATTAAAATAAAAATATGCTTATATCATTTTGTATGGAAATATCATAAAATTAATGGTATAAGTTATAAGCTAATAGAAGCAATAGTTCCAGAAAAGTCTTATTAGAGTCCACTAAATAGTGAAATATAACCTGATAAGTTACCTGATGTCAGGAATTAAGAATATGGTTCAGTGCCAAAGTAGATTATGGCTAAAAACCTAATGTAAAAGCATTCTTACCTCACTGTTCCCCTCCTTGAAAACCAGAAAACAACAAAAAGAACAAAAGATAGATTTTAAAAATGCCATCATCAAGTAAACGAGGAAGTGTCCACGATCCTGAATCACAATGTAGAATGTCTGCCAAATGCTATGCAATTTGGACCAATACAAGGGAGAATTCTGAAGCCTGAGGAAGGTTATAATTTCCCTGAAGGTAAATGTTCTGAAAGGCCTATTCAAAGATTCTTTAGTCTCAAGTGTAGGGGTGTGTCAGGCCAAGGCAGAAGGAGGAAAGATCTTCACAGAGATCCAATTTTACTTAACAGCAGGGGAGGCAGAATTGAAGGAGAAATAAGGTTTTCACTATTTTGTGGTCTACTACCTTGCATTATAGCTGAGGAACATTGCTGGAGGTGAAGCAGGGTGCAAGTGGAAAGTGAAGTAACAATTATTACACCCCCATACAGAAAATCTACAAAAAAAGAGACTGCCAGGAGCCAAATGATCTCCAGAATGCTAAAAACTGAGGGAAGAGCATCTCAAGCAGGAGACATAAGCAGACTTGGTGGTAGGCTGTTTAAGACAACAGCATGCTTCTCCTACCCTGTATTTCAAAAAATAACTGGCATCATTTAAAGACATGTAAAGATATGAAGGAAAAGGAAGCAACCTAAGACTCTTCTCATCCTCTCCAACTCCATCAAGGGAAAAGCAAAAAGGGGAAAAAAAGAAAAAGATGAGAAATCACTCCAGAAAATAGTAGAAAAGTTCAGATAAATATAATTCTTTAGCTCTTAAAGAAATTATAATAACATGATCTCTATAAAGAGCTCCAAAAAGATTTTAAGCCAACAGACAACATTTACAGGCAATGATGTAAGCAAAGCATCAGAGTTTGGGATAAAAAAGATAAAAATAAAATAGAGATGAAATCTTCATTAGTCACAATAAAAAGTAGACTAAACACAATGAAAAATATAGTCATAATTGTCTTGAAAAAGCATATAAAACATTAAAAACTACTATGATAAATTACCTCAGAGATGACAGATATGAAAGACAAAAAAGAGATCTAACATATACATAAATGGTATTCCTGAAGAAGAAGAAACACACTGGAATAAAAAATTTTTTTTTCAAAGTTCTAACAGGAAAAAAGAAACTGAAATAAAAAACTAGCCTGAGAGTCAAAGGAGCAAATTGTGTCCCAGGAAAAATATTATAAAGACTGATAAATTCCAAGACATATCCTGGTGAAGTGATTTCAAGTTAAGACAGACTTTTCAGGCACACAGGAAGAAAAAGCAAATTACGTATAAGGGGTAAAGTCAGGCTGGTTTCAAACTTCTTTACAGCTATACTGAACATCAGAAAACAGTAGACTAGAAGTTCTAAGAGAAAAAAGTGTTGTTATGGGTTGAATTGTGTTCTCTTAAAACTTACGTGTTGAAGTCCTAACCCCCAGTATGTCAGAGTATGACCTTCTTTGGAGAAAGGGTCTTTACAGAAGTGAGCAAATTAAAGTATGGTCATTAGGGTGGAAACTAATACAGTATGACTGGTATCCTTATAAAAATGGGAAACTTGGACCTAGAAACAGGAAAGATAATGTGAAGACACAGGGAGACAGTGGTCATCTACAAGCCAAGAAGAAAGGCCTGGAATAGATCCTTCCCTCACAGTCCTCAGATGGAACCAATTCTTCCAACACCTTGATTTTGGACTTCTAGGCTCCAGAACTGTGAGAAAATACATTTCTATTTTTTAAGCCATCCAGTTCATGTACTTTGTTCCAGCAGCCTTAGCAAACTTATACAAGTATGATGCAGCTATTTTATAGCTAGTCTTAACTTCTTTCAGACTTATAGACAACAAACATGTTGAACAAACAAGGATGTACAAACTCAGAGAGTATATAGCACATATAAGCCTTCTTTAACAAAGACTGCTTGCAGATTCAGTCAACCGAGTGATAAATGGAGGGTGAGATGAAGAATGGAGAAATTATAGTAAAAGTATTGATAGTAAACATTAAGATCCAAAATTGTGGAAATTATTGTTCCAGAAAAATTATGTTATAAACCTTAGCAATAATAATAATTACAAAAATACACTCAAATTGGGATGTGGGTATTAATAGATACCCAGTAGGTACCCAATCTTTCACAACATATTTAAAACATACGATGTACAATTTCTGGCATATAGATGATGAGGTTATTAGTAATGGTTTGCAAATATAATTTAAACACATGGAAAATAATATTTACAGTTTACAGTTATAAAATAAATTTGATTTACATTTTTGAAGGAAGAATTTTTTAAAGATTATTTTCTTCTTTGACTTCATTTTTATACACTTTTAATTGACAGACTGTTAGTAACAATACAGATTGACAGGCAAACCAGAAGGAGAAGCATTTATCTTACTCTTTCAAGGGGACTGAGTCAGGGAATAGCCTAGTAGAGTGAACAGATTTGAGAAATGGTTCAGAATTAGTTAGTGAAGAAGTCTAAGATGAAGCGTTCTTAGATATAAAAAAGGGGAAGAGATGTGAATAAATCAAAGAAAACATAAGATATTCAACCTCAATGAGGGTCTTGAATAAATATCTTTAGAAAAGAAAAATAAATAAGTGTTAAGAGGAAGTGGTTATAGATAACTTACTTTGAGACTAACACATACCTCTTGAACTGAAGCTTCCATCAGAGACAGCGGAGGAGGAACATATCCACCATCCTGTGCAATTTCCACTAGTTGATAAATAACCTCAGAAGGTTGCAGGTGTAAGAATGGAGCAGAAGAGGCAGGAGACTAAAACACAAAACCATACTTCTAATTAAAATCAGATTGGTTATTTCAATTAAAACAAATGACTTACCCAACACACGAGAGAAATATTGGTTTCACATTTTCCTAAAGTTGTTTTTCAGGGACAGCACAGAAGTATCTTAGCAACAAACTAGGAACTCTGGGTTGTTATAAATTCCAATTGTGTAGATGTTATTAATAACTTTATCACTTATAAGTACTAAAATTTCTTAGCACTTTAGAATCTTATATATAAATTAAGATAATCATTAAGATCACAATTAAAGGTTGTAATAATATAACCTATAGTATTTAAATTGTCATAAACGTCTATTCTCGGCTTTCTGACTTTCCATCATTAAACAATCTTTTTGATGGTACACTATTTGTTATCAAAAGTTGGGAGATGGAATACTTATTTAGGAGCATAAATAAAACAAGCAAAATCTGAAGTAAAGCTAGAAAAATGCTAAATTTTCTAATACTAATAGTAAAAAGAAGTAAATTTTCATTTCAGTTTACATAGCGCTCACTTATTCATAAAATGCTTTCACTTACATGATCTCATTTGACCATCACAAAAATCATGTGAGAAAACTTTCAACAGTATAGTATCATTACTTCCACTTTGCAAATGAGGAAGCTGAGAAATAAAGTGAGTAAATGAATTGCCAAATGTATCACAGTTAATAAATACAAGAGGAAGGTCTCAAATCTAGTTCTCCTGACTTAAATATTCAGGCAGTCTTCACAAAAACAAGGAAAAAATTTAATATTTACCTGAGGAACACCCCACTGCCACTGACCTGGTAGACACTGTGCAGGGGCCTAAAATGAAAAAAAAAACACCCACCCAGATTATAAACAAGGGTTAAAACTGAATATCAACATGCGATAGTATGAAGCTGGACCCCTACACCTCAAACCATATACAAAAATTAACTCAAAATGGAACAAAGATCTAAATGTAAGAGCTAAAACTATAAAACTCTTATAAGAAAACATAGGTGCAAATCTTTGTGACTTTGAACCAGGTAATTAGAAAAATTATGACCTCAAAAGCACAAGCAACAAAAGAAAAAAAGGATAAACTGGATTTCATCAACCTGAAAAACTTTTGTGCTTCAGAAGACACCATCAAGGAGGTGAAAATAAACCCACAATATTGGAGAAAATATTTACAAATTATAAGAAACTTATAAGATTGTAAGAATCTGATAAGAAACTTGTATCTACAATATACAAAGAACCCTTATAACTCAATAGTAAAAAGTGAGTAACCCAATATAAAAACTGGTAAAGGATATGAATAGACATTTTCTCAAAGAAGATATACAAAAATGGCCAATAAGCATATAAAAGATATTCAACATCATTAGCCTTGGGCTGTGGAAATCAAAACTACACTGTGATATCACTTCACATACACAAGGAGGGCTATAATCAAAAAGGTAGATAATAAGTGTTGGCAAGGATGTGGAGAAATTAGAACCCTCATAAACTGCTGGTGGGAGTGTAAAATGGTGCAGCCTTTGGAAAGTATGACACTTCCTTAAAAGGTTAAACACAGAGATACCATATGACTCAGCAATTCTACTCCTAGGTATAAGATCTTAGAGAAATGAAAACGTATGTCCACACAAAAATCTGTACATGAATGTTCATAGCAGCATTATTTGTAAAAGCTGAAAAGTGGAAACAACCCAAATGTCCATCAATGTAAGACGGATACACAAAATGCGGTATATATCCAAATAATGTCCAGAACAGGCAAATCTATAAAGACAGAAAGTATATTACTGGTTGCCTAGGACTGGGAGGAGGCATAAGGGGAATGCCTACAAATGGGTAAGCTTTTTTTTTTGGTGGTATGGTTGCATAGCTTTGTGAATTTAGTAAAAACCACTCTGTTGTACACTTTGAAAAGATAAATTGTATGGTATGTGAATTATATCTAAATAAAGCTGTTATTTAAAAAAAAAGAGGGTCAAATTACTTAAGGTACTTATTGTAAGATGATAATATAGAACATAGACTTATTATTTCTTAAATTAGTTGTATTATTCCTTAATAATAAATGTTTTACTTTTAACTTATTCTCCACATTTAAAAAGGCTTTTTTTAATTATTAAAGTAAAAAAACAGAAAAAAAGAAGATCCCATGAATCTACCATCTAAACTGTTAATTTCATGCTGACCACATCAATTTCTAATGGATTACATCACTGTGTTATAATGATGACCAAGATAACGTGAGGTCTATGTTCTGTATACCATATTAAAAAAGGCAGGATAATGTATAATCTCTTAAGATAATATTTTAATAAAAAATCTGAAATAAAATGACATATATGTAGATTTGTTAGATAAATAAAATCACTATCTACTTATGAAGTAAGAAATACAAAGGAGATAAATACTGATTGAACCAGGCATTATCTGATTTGACTAACAAAAATTTCTGTTTTGCTTGCTAAAGGATGCTGCTTATTTATTATTTTTTTGTAAATTTTAAAAATTTTTATTGGGGTATAGTTGTTTTACAATATTGTGTTAGTTTCTCCTGTACAGTGAAGTGAAGCAGAGTTCCCTGTGCTATACAGCAGGTTCTCACTATTTATCTATTTTATATTGACTAACAAAAATTGATAAAACTATCAATCTCAGAATTTGTAAAAAGAAAGAGCAAGGGAAGATATTATCAGAGTGGCAATTTTTAGGGCAGAATGATGATGAATAAATATATAACTGTAAAGAAATATGTGAAGTGAAATTATTTCTTACATTGCAAAATACTATGTTACAAATTGGTACAAAAATCTTTCCCGAGTATATCTAGGTAATATACTTCCAATTTTATAATTTGTGTCAAGTGGAAAACCAGAGCCAAAGTATAAAATTAAATTGTATCAGAGTTCTATTCAGAATACGTCTATGTCATGTATGTATATATGTAATCAATTAATGAAGGAGGAGCTGGTCTCCACAAGGTGCAAGCAGAAAGAAAGCAACTTTAGTCTTTCTCATCCCTGGCACTTTAAAAGCATTGTGTTGAAGCTAGTGGTTACCAGTGGTGAGAGGGACAGGGGGAGGGGCAAAATAAAGGTAGGGGGTTAAAAGGTACAAACTACTATGTATAAAATAAATAAGCTATAAGGATATATTGTACAGTACAGGGAATATAGCCAATATTTTATAATAACTATAAATGGAGTATAATCTATAAAAAATTTGACTCACTATGTTGTACACCTGAAGCTAATATAATCTTGTAAATCAACTATATTTCAACAAAAATAAACTTTTCAAAGGGTAAAACAAACAAACAAACAAATAAAAACCACTGTGTTGAGCTGTTTTTCCTTGCCCCTGGATAAAAATTAGGATAGATCACTGTTTGGCGTGTGGCAGATTGCAAATGCTGACACTCTGGTTAGGTACTTTGTTCCTTTGGTGATCTCCCTGCTGAGAACTTCTGACTGCAATTCTAGACCTTGATTCTAGGACTCTACTTCACACAGATATTTTTCTCTCCTGGGGTCACCTTAAAGTCTTTTGGAAAGAGTCTCTTCTGTGAGGTTCATATCTTGCTCTTGGGAAACATAAACCTTTGCTGCTGTGAGACGTGCAGCACATTCCTACCGTAGCCTTCTCTTCTGGCTCTGCCTCCATAGACCACTCCAGCTTCTTCTTCAGGCTTTTTTTTTAAGGAGAGGTCACGCCCAAGTGATACTGTCTCACAAATTTCAGGGGACAAATATTAAACTCTCTTAGTCATTCTCTGAAGTCACCTTCACTTGGTTGAGGAGAATGGGAAATGCCATAGCACTCTAACAACTCTCTTGTTAAAAAGCCCTCATTACCAATCTCCCTTTTTAACCTCATGCTTTCACATGCTCCAGGTGGGCAATAAGCTAAGGGTCCCAAAACTGGTTTCACAACTTTTGGCTTGTCATGTTAAATGGCCTGGTACTTAATGTTGTCTTTGAGGCCTCTCAAAAGTTTGAATTAGGAATAGTCACACAACATATATACTTTATTTATTTTTAATTTTGGCTGTGTTGGGCCTTTGTTGCTGCACCCGGGTTTTCTCTCGTTGCGGCAAGCGTGGGCTACTCTTCATTGCAGTGCACGGGCTTCTCATTGCGGTGACTTTTCTGGTTGCGGAGCACAGGCTCTAGGTGTGCAGGCTTCAGTAGTTGCAGCACGCAGGCTCAGTAGTTGTGGTGTGTGGGCTCTGGAGCACAGGCTCAGTAGTTGTGGCACTTGGGCTTAGTTGCTATGCGGCATGTGGGATCTTTCCAGACCAGGGATCGAACCCGTATCCCCTGAATTGGCAGGCAGATTCTCAACCACTGCACCACCAGGGAAGTCCCTACATATATACTTTAAATAAATGCCATTAAGTTACTTTCATTTTTACTAAGTGAATGAAACACTTTAGATAATTTTATATTTAGCATAGTAACAGAATTGAAAAATAAGTGACCTCCCCAAAACCTAGTCTAACACTAAAAATAATTCCAGTAACCGTAACATTTCATGTGGGTCTATTTTAAAAGTCTAAAATGAAAAAAACCCCCCCCCAGAAATAAAGTCTCTTCCACTAGTTCAAAGGTATAAAGGAATGCGATATTATTTGTGAATGCTACAGACAAGAAGTTGGCAAACGTTTTCTGTAAAGGGCCAGAGGGTAAATATTTTAAGCTTTGCAGGCCGTATATCTCTGTTGCAACTACTTAACTCTGCCACTGCAGCACAAAAGCAGCCACAGACAATATGTAAACAAATATGGCTGTGTTCCAATTACACTTTATCTACAAAACACCAAAATGGTCTGGCATTAGAGTTCACTTACCCTCAGTCTCCCACAAGAATTAATGAAAAGAGTGTTGGTTAACTAAAAGGGACTGTCATAATATAAACCATAATATATTATTTATTCTAATATATACTTATTAAACTGACATAATGGTCACAGTAGCATTAAACAAATATCAGCTTGTGGTCCAACATCTTTATCTAACTTTGGGAATTATTTCTATGCTAACCAGGGGAGCAAAACTGACCTCATTACATTTGATAAAAGGAAGTAAACAGTCCATCTTCTTGTATGACATTGTTTAGATCCCTCATCAAAAAAGAATGCCACTGTTATCAAGGCTTAACTACCTCTTTTTAATGACGAGAGTATTTGCATGAGAAAGATTAAAATGAAACTTACTCAAAAAAGGACAAAGTATCAAAGATCTTCATTGTAATTTAATGTTTACCTGGTAGTGATTTGCAGGTTGCTGATAAACGGGCTGAGCTGCCATCACAGTGGAACTAGATATAGAACGTGACTATAAGAGGAAAGAAAAAGAAAAATTATTTTAGGCAAGATTCTTTAAAATAGTTTATAATGAAATTTATCTCACATTGTTACCTAAACCCAGTCAACTTACGGTTTATGATTGGAAATGTCATTTTTCCACCTCTTATTGATATTATTACAACTCCACTTTAAGTCTATTGAAATTATCACAGTATTTCTACTTCCATGTGGTTTCATTTCCATAGTAATGCTAAAACAACCACCAGAAAAGTTGCTTTTAGTCCAAATATTATGAAAATACAGTTGTAAGAGAATGTTTAGAGGAAAAATGGCAGCTGGACTTAAGGTGACACTGCCTATTTCCATTGTGGAGACCAGCAGTAGATAATGTTTACATAGCATTTAGAACTGAATGAATAATCATATCTGATTTTGCCACTAATTTCCCGTTATTTATGAATAATCAACATCCTATTCCTTTGTTATACATTTAATTAAAGCAAATACATTATTTATTGAAGAATTTGTTAAATTCTATTTTATCATTTTGATATTTAAATGAGATAGTCATCCAATAAATTTACAGGTGATTTATTACGTCTTAAAAAAGTACATGTAACACTTGATTATTCAAATGGAGTAAACCCCAAAATAGGCTATTTATTTATTTATTATTATTTTAAAAATTTATTTTTGGCTGCGTTGGGTCTTCGTTGTTGCACGTGGGCTTTCTCTAGTTGCGGCCAGCAGGGGCCACTCTTCGCTGCGGTGAGCGGGCTTCTCATTACAGTGGCTTCTCTTTGTTGTGGAGCATGGGCTCTAGGCACGTGGGCCTCAGTAGGTGTGGCACGTGGGGTCAGTAGTTGTGGCGCACGGGCTTAGATACTCTGCGGCATGTGGTATCTTCCCAGACCAGGGCTTGAACCCCTGTCCCCTGCATCGGCAGGCGGATTCTTAACCACTGTGCCACCAGGGAAGTCCCAAAATAGGTTATTTAAAATCAGATCATTAGAAAAACAGGCAAATTGTATTACAAAATAGGTAAAATAGGCTTTAATGATAGCAATTAAAATTCAGTTTCTAACATGGGATCTAATTTGCATTGTTTTGTTTTAATGTTCACCCCTCCCCCCCAAAACTGAAGAAAAGTATCATAGTTTTGCATAATTTTCAGACTATCATGTGCTAAAAAAATTGTACCACAGATTAACATTAGAAAATAATAATGTAATTTATATTAATAGATTAAAGGAGGAAAAAATGATAATCTAAGCAGATACAGAAATTGCATTGTTAAAATTCAATACCCTTTCATGATAAAAACTCTTAGTAAACAGAATAAAAAGTAACTTCCTTAATTGACTTCGGGCAATAATTCTCAACCAGGTGCGACTCTGCCCACCCCCCACCCCCGCCAGGAAACATTTGGTAATATTTTGGTTTTCATAAATGTAGGGAGGCTAGGATACTGCTAAAAACCCTGCAATGTACAGCACAGTCTCCCACAAAAAAGAATCAGTTATCTGGCCCAAAATGTCAATAGTGCTGAGGTGGAAAAACCTTGGTTAAGGTTAAGAGTATCTTAACATATATATGTAGGTTTTGGAAGATACTCATATAAAGCTTAACAGTGAGTTACTGAGCTTATTTCTTTTTTTAAGAAGAAGTGTCATATAAATACTGTAGCAGAGACATTGCCAGTCAATAACTTGATGAGAAAAAATGAGAAACAGAAGAGCAGAAAGAAACAGAAGTATTCTGAGTCCTAAATGATTGCCTATATGAGAGTTTGGGAGGGTTACTGATAAAATATCAACATTTACAAATCAAAAGCATTACTACACACCAGTCACAATCTATTAGGAAGTGTGATTAAAAAAATACATGATTCATAAAAGCAACAAGAACTACAGAGTACCTAAGAATAAATCAAACAAAAGATACGCCAAACTTTTTTTACAGAGAAAGAAAATTTTATTGATGGATGGAAACTCTAAATCATGTTTATGAATGGGAAAATTCAGTATTATGCCTAAATGTCCCAAGTTAATCTATATATTTAATGCAATTCTAACAAAAACTAAGGTTTTTCACAGAGCTGAACAAGCTGAATTATGAAACTTATATTTATAAAAGCAAAGACTTAAGGATAGATGAGGGACTCTTAAAGAACCGAGTAAGACTATGGCCCTATCAGATTTTAAGACTTATTATAAAGCAACAGGAATTAAAACAGAATTGGGCAGGGCAAACAAATACACCAATGGAACATAACAGAGAGCCCAGAAAGAGACTCCACACACAGAAACTCAGCATTTGACAGAGGATTCATTTCAAAACAGTGGAAGAGGATGGATTAGTCAATATGTAAACTGCAGATTTAAAATCTAGATGTGAAAAACAGCAACAGCATAGTATTTTTTTTAAAAAAACACTAAAAGCTGAAACCATAAAACATTAATACATCTATCAATATTAAAACAAAAAACTTGTGTATCACAAAAAATACCATAAAGTTAATGGACAAGCCACAAATTAAAACATATTTACAACCCATAGAACTCATATAATGAACTCAAGAAAAAGATAACAATCCCAACAGAAAAAATGGGCAAAAGAAATGAAGAGGCAGCTCATAGAAGAAACTGAAATGGCAAATAAATATATGAAAATATGTTTAATCTTACCACTGACTAGGCAAATGAAAGGTAAAACAAGATACCATTTCATAATAATATTGGCAAAAATACAAAAATCTAGTAAATTAAAGGACTGGCAGATTATGGAGAAATTGAAGCTCTCATAAACTGTTATCTAACCTTTATACTGGTACACTTTAAAAAGATATTTGGGAACATTTAGTCAAAGATGTGTATAGTCTATAAAGGTGAAATTCTACTTGTACACGTATGTCATAGCCTAGACCAATGTCGGAGAACACAAAAATCTTCCAGTGGTGCATGAGCATGAATAGGTTTAAGAGTATTAACTTTCAGATATTTCATATGGTCTCCTTTCTGATTTGATCTGTCTGTGAATGTATCTGTGTACAATGGATTCTTCTTTTCAAAACTCCCCTTTTACAACACTTTTCCCCTTCACTATGAAAGGCACACTCTCACTCATTCTGGATCTTGCTATAATGCTTTGTTCTGGAATGTATACGTTAACAGAGCATCAAACAAACAGACAATTCAAAAAGGCAATGCCCTTGAGAAACAGGAAAGAGCAAAGCAAAAAGAGTTTGTATAAGAAATATTAAGGGGAAGATGGTACCTTATTTCATATCCAGGGAACAAAATAAATTACAAGATGGTCACAGGGATACATATTAATTCATTTATTTGAACTTAAAAATAGAGTCAGAAAAAAAAATAGAGTCAGAATTTTCTAATAGAGTAAGTTTTATTTGATTGGTTAATTTTATTTGGTTGACTAGTTTTGTTAACTGAATTATAGAGCAGGCATTTTCCATTTTTTTTTCTTTTTTTTATTGTGAGATATTTGACATATGACATTATCCTAGTTTCAGGTGCATAACATAATGACTATGTGTATATATATATATATATATATATATATATATATATATATATATATA
>NW_021702459.1:0-1041 GCF_005190385.1 Monodon monoceros
AAAATCAAGTCTGTTTTTGTGAGAGTCCACATTCCCAACCCCTGTAATGAAAGCGTGTGATCCCTACTATTTGCTATATACCCATTGACTTGCTTTGTGGAAAGAAAGGGAGTGAGGGAAGAGGAGGGAAACGGAGGGAGGGAAAGAGGAAAAGAAGGTGGAATGGAGGGAGGCAGGAGAATTGTCAAAATTCTGCCAGCTTGTTGATACTGTGTGTTATTTCTTATAATAAGGTTGAAATTAAGGACTTGTAGAGATTTACATAGAATAAATAATTTTAAATTTCCTTAAGGGAAGTATCTGGTAATATTATCAGATGGAGACAGCAAGTGAATTTCTGTTTAATTCTATTCATAATTAAAATGCTCTAGCAGGCTCATATTTGGAACAAACACAGTTCTGGTAATTCTCATAGTAATAATTCTACATTTTCTTAAATTTGTTATCATTTTTTCACCCTCAACACTCTCAGCTTATTTAATTTTAGTACCTATTCTTTTTCAAAATTCCATAGATTTTAGTTAGGCTTAAATCATAGGAAAATTGAAGAAAGTTTAGAGCCTGTAACAGAAGGAAACCACCCTCTTCCCACCCCGAGGCCCAGCTCTGTCCATTTCTATCAGAGCTACTCCACCAAGAAAGGAGGAGTTATTCTGACTGGTCAGATTTATGACACATTCTATTACATAGGGTGACTGTGTTTGTTTAGAGGTACACAGCAACAGTTCCCGTATTTCTTCTTGTCCGTTGCCTGGTCCTGTGAAAGCAGGTAAGTGGAGTGAAGATCCTCAAAACCTAGACCTCAGTCTCTTGTTTCTGCTCCATTCCATTCACCAAGGTGAGATTAATCCAGCAGAAGAGTGAGCTCTTCTGTGTTTCACTGGATGTTTCCATACAGATGAGTCAAGTTCCATTTTGAGCCTGGAAAATCTTGCATGCTCTCTCATCAACTTCTTCCTTTTCTGAGTATGTACTCAGAAAATGGTAGCATGCTCCCAGTAAGCCTTTACCACAGCTCTGACTCAGGGTTATTAGGAAGTA
>NW_021702460.1:0-1164 GCF_005190385.1 Monodon monoceros
TAACCACTGCCCATGTTCAAATATACAGAGATAGATTCCAACAATCTTTTCCAGTAGCCTTATTTTTGCGTGTGATCTTAGAAGCTCCTGGTATGTAAGTCCAGTCCCCAGTTTCCCAGCCTCTGTAAACCTGCAAAATGAATAGAGAGAATAGTGGAACACAGACCCATTGTTCAAAGGCACAGTCACTTTAGGGAAAGAGGAAAAGAACGGGTAGGTGAATCTTCTCTGAGATTGCAGGGTTCAGCTCAATGAAGACTGTCCTGTATAAAAGAAACTCCTCTAAATGGTTGAAATCTTAGCTCTCCAGAGATTTGAGTTTTCTTTTCCCCAGTCCCTGTGGGTTGCTGTGGGGAATGTGCCAAACCTATCATTTGAGATAAAAATTTATGGTGAGGTAAGCTTCTAGGCTGGGGGAAGGAAGACTTAGTGACTGAAATGGGGGATGCTAAGCACTGGGGGGCAGGAAGGAACCAGGAGCTAGTGATGGATGTAACAAATGCTGCAGCTGCCAGCAAAGCCTGGATTGAGGTTCCTTCCTGAAAATGAGGACCCGGGCAAGAATGACCACTCAGATGTAAACAGAGTCTCTGACTGGGAATTCTCATCTGCCTGCCGGTGGGCCAGAGCTGAGCAAGTCCTTTCTCTCCTCTGTATGCACACTGAATTGGTTAGTAAGTGACATGTCAGAGGACAGGAATCATATTCAGTGGATCTTTCAAATCCAGGAGTTTGAGGCTAATGAAATTAGTGTGTGGCCAGGGCTCTGCCAACTAGAATTAAGTCACTGCAGCCACCCTGCAATGCATTTTCAGCCTGAAGGGAGCATCAGGGAGGAATTTCGGGAGATTTGTTTCTGAGCCTGTACAAAATAATACTCTCCTAATGCTAAGAAAGATTAAATGTAAATTAATATTGACTACGAGTAATATATTTAAAAAATAATCGCCGAGTGGGGGATGGCTTAAAGTGGAGAGATTATATAATATGGTGTCCAAAGAATAAATCTCCCCTGACCACTGTTTCATGGGCTATAAGTAAGATATATTACAATGGATAGTAATGGGAACGTTTTTATTCAAGGCTTCTCTGCTATTGACTTGAGAGCAAACACTCTGAGTATAAATTACTCTTGCTATGTGCTGACTCTGAATGAACAATATT
>NW_021702461.1:0-1476 GCF_005190385.1 Monodon monoceros
CAGGGTTGATATGGAAGCAGAGGTGTGAGGTTTGAGAAACCACTGGTGATAGCAGTAAAGCATCTTACCTAAAAGCTCTGACCCCCTTGGTAGAATGAATGTCGTATCAGAACAGAAAAAGTAAATATGTGTGTACATATATGATTACATATGTCTACATGTTGTGCTTTAACAGAAACGGTACTTTTCAACAATGGATTCTTTTCCACCAGAATTACTCATATTTGATTTTAAAACTAAATGCCAACAATTTGCTACTTGGTTTGCATCCCCTTGCCAAATTCATTGCCTATAAAATGAGTTGCAGGCTGCACAGAGGGGGCGCTTTCCAGTTGTGTCTTCCTTTGCCACAGCCACGGCCACCACACACATACACACAGGCCCACACCAATGTATCTTCCATCTCCCTAGCCAACAAAACCTTCTTCAGGGTAGATTCTCCAATTGCTGAGTCTGAATTGAGCACGGTAGAGACAGTGGTGCAGGTGGTGGAAATGTCTTCATCATGAGATGACAGGAGTAAAAATTTTTTCTGTGTATAAAATGCTTTTTTTTAACAGAAGGCAGAATATCTATAATTGTAATCCATTTACTCATTATAAAATATTTTGTAATTAGGAATTGAGTAACAAAATATTTTTAATTTTGCCAATGAATGTAGGTATCATTAGCCAGATTATGGGAAAGGAGAATTACATGTCAAAGCTATTTTGCAGCATTAAAATCCTCCCTTTGGAGGTCAATCCTTAATTTCATGAATATTATACTTGATTTTATAACTCCCCATCAGTGATATGATCCGAGGTCTTGGTGATAGCATTAGGCAATATGGCTTTGTGTGTAGCCACATTACCACAATTATGCAAAGACTACATTGTCTAACCTTCCAGTTTCCTAAGTCAGTTCATCTTGAGTGATCTTTTATGTAGCTATGAGTGTGGTCACTTTAGTCACTGAAAAATGTCTACTATTTTCAGGAACTTAGTTGAAATATTATTTGCAATATTATTCAGACTTGATGACATAAAACACAAGTAAATTCATAAAAAATAACAAAAACAAAAAAACAACACTATCCATATGCATATGTCTGCAATCAGTTTGACCTATGAAAGTAGAGGTCAGAAAACTGAAAGTAGAGTTGGCTGTCATTCACATAAATTGTTGTACTATTTGGACTCTTGGAGCCACTCTTTTATTTATTAGATAGAATCCATAGATAGAAGAAAGAAATGGTGGAATACAGTTCTAGTAAAGAATATGTGTATTTACTGGAAGATAGAATAGAAATAAAGAAATGAGGGAAATAGTTTTCAGAAGAAATAGAAGAGGGGTCAATCATAAACCTAGGCAGGTAAGCATTTAAAAAAAAAAAAAACCAAAAATATATGGTTCATGGGGTGGAATACCAGGTTGAAAGTGAAGTGACAGGACTTGAAAAATGTCATTATCGTTGGTGTCTGTTTTCAGTTGTCC
>NW_021702462.1:0-1132 GCF_005190385.1 Monodon monoceros
TCATTGTGGTGGCTTGTCTTGTTGCGGAGTATGGGCTCTAGGCATGCGGGCTTCAGTAGTTGCACCACGTGGGAGTAGTTGTGGCTCGCAGGCCCTAGAGTACAGGCTCAGGAGTTGTGGTGCACGGACTTAGCTTCTCCGCAGCATGTGGGATCTTCCCGGACCAGGGCTCGAAGCCGTGTCCCCTGCATTGCCAGGCTGATTCTTAACCACTGCACCACCAAGGAAGTCCCAAAATTCATTTTCTTCTGTTCCACTGCATATACACTTGTATACACTTGACATTCAGTATCTACCCATTGATTGAGAATATTCTACAAATTGAAGAATACATTCATAATACTTTTCCAAAGTTTCATGTACTCGTATCACCATTTGCATGGTTAGTAAATTCAGGGGTTTTCACATAAATATGTTTAACGTCCGTTCTTCATGGAAAAAACAGACAGCAGGTCTCTGTGGTCTTACCCCCTGTTATGGAACATCTTAGTAACCACCAATCTGCTCGAAACAAATTCAGCTCCTCAATGTGAATCACTGCAACCAGGTAGACAGAAGGAGTTCAGCGAGTCTCCATCAGACCGTCTGGCCCCCAGAGGACACTTGGCAATGTCTGAAGACACTTTTGGTTGTCATGACTTGGAGGGGTGTGCTACTGGCAGGCACTAGGTAGAGACCAGGGATGCTGCGAAATATGCTCCACTACACAGGACAGCGTGACAATAAAGAATTACCCACCTCCAAATATTAATAGTACCAGGGCAGAGAAACCCTGCTCTAAAGTAACACCTGCCCAGTTTGGATACCTCTTAGGACACTGCCTGTCAGCAATACAGTAAGTTGAATGACTCCACATGTTTCTCTATGTAACCAACTCACTGAACATACACCATCAAAAACAACTGTGGCAAAAACAGTGAAAGCTTCTGAGTGGGGTTAACAGGAGGCCTCAGCTTGGCCCCTGGTGAGTCCCAGCTACTCCTAAGGTGTCGGAAAGATTCCTTTGACACCCTCCCCCGACCCCGCTCCTGATTTCACCTGCCTTAATTCAAGCATCAGCTAAGTCCTGTGCACTACTTGTCTCATTCACAATTTCTCTGATATAATCCCTGACTTTTCTAGCCCTAGTGCC
>NW_021702463.1:0-20806 GCF_005190385.1 Monodon monoceros
AAAAGGAAATGACCTGTTCTAACCTTTCCTTCCATGGACAGCCCCATGGCCAAGTCCAGCCCAGGCCCAGGGCTGTGGAGACAGCTCCCTGGGACTTGTGGTCATGATAGTGGAGTGATATGTGGTCAGCCTGATTATCTACCAACAGGGCTGGGCATCTCACACCATCTTAGAACTTTGTACCCAGGAGGAGATCAGGCCCTCAGGACCACAGGCTGTCCTCCTGACATGCAGACCAGAGCTGTGTGAAAAGTGGACTCTACTTTACAATGTGGCCTAGGACGCACACCTGTTCCTGAGGACGCTAATCCAGATGGCCAGCCTCTACCCCTTCCTCCGCCTCCAGGGGAGACCTTGGCTCTACCATTGTTCTCCAAGCTTTTTCCTCTTCCACTCTCCCTGGGAGAGCTTTATCTCAAGAGATTAGGGCTTTCATAATCAGTGGCAGAGCCTTCAGCTTCCTGCTGCTTCTGAGCTCAGCTCTCAGCTCTGAGTTAAATGTAAGAGTGTGGCAGAGAGGGACCAAAAGGCAAGGGACCAGGACACACTGAAAAATTCAATCAGTGATGACTTATACCACCTGCTTACCCAAAGCAAGGTGATGTTAATTTCCAGGGCATTCCTAGAGGAAAATTTCGTTTTCCTCCAGGTCCATTCTAGCATGTGGCCCATGCTAGCCACAAAAAGGGTTTAGTGGGAGCCCCCAACTCTAACGGGTACCCCTAAGGAAGGGGACTTGGTCACAGAAAAGTGCTCTGATGGGCAAGGGGAATTAGTTAAAACCTTAGCTCTGCCAGGTTGGCAGAGAACCAGAATTCAGGGGAAATTCTGTCTTTACCACATGGATTAAGGTAAAAACTCCAAATTACAGATGAATCATGCCAAGGAGAAAAAGGTCAAGTTATATCTAACGCTGAAATCCTGAAATCAGATGTGACTCTTTTTTTTTTTTTGACAATTGAGAATGGATTTTGGTCAGCCTTTGAATAAAAATCATGTACAAGTTTTTATTCATTTAAAAACAAAACAAAATAAAACCTGCGGGGATATTAGTGGCATAAAAGCACAGTTAGACAGTGGATCCAGGGATAACGTATTGTCCCTTAGAAACTCCTTTTCTTTTGGCCTAGCTCTGTGGCTTGAAGGATCTTAGTTCCCCAACCAGGGATTGAACCCCTGCCCCCTGCAGTGGAAGCTCAAAGTCCTAACCACTGGGACACCAGGGAATTCTCAGAAACTACTTTTCAATTAAAAATCATACTTATGCAGAGCTAACGATAAGATCTAACCACGCAAAAGAGCATTCACCCACTGTACAGCAAGTCTCACTCCTGCTCCAGACCACAGGTATCTGTCTCTGTTCCCAAAATAAACTGTTGTTGAGAATTTCTCAAGTGTCCTTCCTTGCATGTCTTCCTCATCCACAAGCACACACCCCTCTTCCCCTGCTTTTATGTAAATGGTGGATATTATTTGCATACTCCGCAAATTTAAGTTGTGTTTTATTAACATAATTTTACTGAGTGATTTTAACTGGGATGGGGAGAAATCGATCAGGGAGTTGGATGATTATTCTCATTTGCTTTCAAATGATCAGAAGCAAACAAGAATGCATCTTCTGTGGAGGATGTGAGGGAAGGACCACAAAGGGAGGCATGAGATGCTTCGTGAACACAAAGGCATGGGCGTCCCAAATTCAAAGTCGAAGCAACTTACAGATAAATGTCAGAGAGTGCTCTTTGGACATATTTGTGTTTTCCGGTTGTATGTTTCTACTAGAAAAGATCCCAAGCCTTTTCCAATGGTGGCTTAAAATGCCACTAGGTCTTATCTTTACCCTGAAAAACGACTGAGTCACTGAAAACCTCATCGGAAGCGGGAGATATTGTTGGGAATAATAATACCAATAACAGCAATTAATGTTTATTTAGCACTGACGATGAGCCAGCCCCTGTTCCTGGATCTCTATGTTTTTTATTGCATTTAATCAAAGTTATGGGACTTCCCTGGTGGCATACTGGTTAAGAATCTGCCTGCCAATGTAGGGGACACCGGTTCGATCCCCGGTCTGGGAAGATCCCACATGCCGCGCCACAACTACTGAGTCTGCGCTCTAGAGCCCACAAGCCACAAGTACTAAGCCCGAACGCCTAGAGCCCCTGCTCCACAACAAGAGAAGCCTCCACAATGAGAAGCCTGCGCACTGCATTGAAGAGTAGCTCCAACTAGAGAAAGCCCGCGTGCAGCAACGAAGATGCAACGAATCCAAAAATTAATTAATTAATTAAAAAAACCAAAGTTATGAGAAGGTATGTATATATTATTATTATATCTAATTATTATAATATGATATACTATAGTACAGATTTTTTTTTCATGGAAAGGCATTTCCTTTTAAATACTGCTGTGTGTACATGTCAATTCCAAACTCCCAATCTATCCCTCCCCCCCATCCCCCCCCCCCCCCCCGGTAACCATAAGCTCGTTCTCCAAGTCTGTGGGTCTCTTTCTGTTTTGTAAATAAGTGCATTTGTATCTTTTTTTTTTTAGATTCTGCATATAAGCGATATCATATGATATTTGTCTTTCTCTGTCTGACTTATTTCACTTAGTATGATAATCTCCAGGTCCATCCATATTGCTGCAAATGGCATTATTTTATTCTTTTTAATGGCCAAGTAATATTTCATTGTATATATGTACTACATCTTCTTTATCCACTTCTCTGTTGATGGACTTTTAAGTTGTTTCCATGTCGTGGCTATTGTAAAAAGCACTGCAATAAACATTAGGGTGCATGTATCCTTTAGAACCACGTTTTTCACTGGATATATGCCCAAGAATGGGATTGCTGGATCGTAAGGTAGCTCTATTTTTAGGTTTTGGGGGTTTTTTTAGCATCTTTATAGGAGTATAATTGCTTTACAATGTTGTGTTAGTTTCTGCTGTATAACAAAGTGAATCAGCTATATGTATACATATATCCCCATATCCCCTCCCTCTTGAGCCTCCCTCCCACCCTCCCTATCCCACCCTTCTAGGTGGTCACAAAGCACAGAGCTGATCTCTCTGTGCTATACAGCTGCTTCCCACTAGCTAGCTATTTTACATTTGGTAGTGTATATATGTCCATGCTGCTTTCTCGCTTCATCCCAGCTTACCCTTCTCCCTCCCCGTGTCCTAATGTCCATTCTCTATGTCTGTGTCTTTATTCCTGTCCTGCCCCTAGGTTCATCAGAACCATTTTTTTTAGATTTCATATATACGTGTTAGAATGCGGTATTTGTTTTACTCTTTCTGACTTACTTCACTCTGTATGACAGACTCTAGTTCCATCCACCTCACTACAAATAACTCAGTTTTGTTTCTTTTTATGGCTGAGTATTATTCCATTCTATATATGTGCCACATTTTCTTTATCCATTCATCTGTCAGTGGACACTTAGGTTGCTTCCATGTCCTGGCTATTGTAAATAGAGCTGCAATGAACACTGTGGTACATGACTCTTTTTAAATTATGGTTTTCTCAGGGTATATGCCCAGTAGTGGGATTGCTGGGTCCTATGGTAGTTGTATTTTTAGATTTCTAAGGACATCCATACTGTTCTCCATAGTGGCTGTATTAATTTACATTCCCACCAACAGTGCAAGAGGGTTCCCTTTTCTCCACACCCTCTCCAGCATTTATTGTTTGCAGATCTTTTGATGATGGCCATTCTGACTGGTGTGAGGTGATACCTCATCGTAGTTTTGATTTGCATTTCTCTAACAATTAGTGATATTGAGCATCTTTTCATGTGCCTCTTGGCCATCTGAGATATTAAGAAACTTGCTCACTATCCCAAAATAAATCGCACCCCAGGCCTGGACCTTGGCAATGGGTCTATAGAGCCTGAGCTCTTAATCCCTCACGTGCATCTCTCTTTCAATAAAGTCTCAAGTGTCCGGGGTCTGCCAGACATGACGCCAGGTTCTGGAGCACAGAAGTAAATGGTAACTCCCTCCCTGGATCGTTATGACTATTAAATAAAATAATGCCTGCAAATAATTTTGTACTATTGGGAAACCCAGCCTTCAAGATGGCCCTCGGTGATCCCTGCACCCTGGTCTTCACACCCTTGTATCGTGACCTCTCACAAGGAGCAGGGCACCAGCAGGATACTGTGGAGTGCTGGTGTGTGATTTCCAAGATTAGATCACAATGGACATTCTGCCTTGCTCTCTTGAATCACCCGCTCTGGCGGAAGCCAGCCAGCAGCCATGTCATGGGAACACTCCGGCAGCCCTCTGGGGAAGTCCACGTGGGGAGGCACTGAGGCCTCCAGCCAAAAGCCAAGGGAGACAGCCATCCTGGGGGAGGATTCTCCAGCACAAGTCATGTCTGTCAAGTCTTCAGACGAATAAGCCGATTAAGGCAGTATTTTGAGTCGACCCTCACAAGAGACTCTGAGCCAGAAACACCCGGCTAAGCCGCAGTAACTGTGCAACAGGAAACGGTTATTGTTTTAAGCCCCTACGTTTTGGGATCATTTATTTTGTAGCCACATCATTGGCCATATGGGGGGTAAACTCAACCTCCAGCCCCTCTCTCCTCCCTGGAGGTCATCGGGCTGGGACTGATTGTTTCAACCCTCTAATCACAGGATTGGCCCCACTGACAACCACCCCCCAGCCTTAGGCACTTTCCTGAAGTCACCTCATTAACAAAAGACACCTTGATCACTCTCATCACTTAGGTAATGCCAAAGGTTTTAGGAGGCAGTCGGGTTTCATCTCTGTCCTGAACCGTTTTGGTCCATTTAAGGGATTGCGTGGAAGCACTTCTCTACCTGTCAACTAAAACACTGGGGGAACTGAGCTGGAAGAAAGAAGCAAGTGGAGCTGGATCTTCACCAACGAGTTAAGTGAGGAAAATATGGGTCCATCTCCTCAAAGGAAGATAAGATATTGAATATCCTGTGGACAAGAACAAAGCCATGCAGGTGCCCAACGGGGCCATGAGCGTGGGGAGTATGTAGAGGTTGGACCCCGGGCCCCACAGGGCACTTGTGCTTCTCACACGAACCCCACTCTGGCACTTTTGGGTCCACATGGCACCCACCACCGCATTTCTGCAGTTCAAAGTATCCCACGACACAGACTCAGCGTCTCCAACTCCCCTCCAACTTTGTGTCAGCTGCAGAGTCTAGGCTATTTCTCTCAGAACCTAGTTGTATAAGCCCCCTTATTAGTACTCCAGTGCAGTTTTGATTTGCATTTGTCTAATAATTAGTGATGTTGGGCATCTTTTCATGTACCTATCTGCCATCTGGATGTCTTCTTTGGAGAAATGTCTATTTAGCTCTTCTGCCCATTTTTCAATTGGGTTTTTTTTTGGTTAGTGAATTGTAGGAGCTGTTTGTATATTTGGGAAATTAAGCCCTTGTTGTTCGCATCGTTTGCAAATATTTTCTCCCAGTCCGTAGGCTGTCTTTTCATTTTGTTTACGGTTTCCTTTGCTGTGCAAAAGTTTTGCTATGCAGTAACTTTGATTAGGTCCCATTTGTTTTTGTTTTTATTTCTATTGCTTTGGGAGACTGACCTAAGAAAACACTGGTACGAGACTTATGTCAGAGAACGTTTTGTGTGGCCTTTTTTTTTTGGCCGAGCTGAACAGTTTGCAGGATCTTAGTTCCCAGACCAGGGATGGAATCCAGGCCAAGGCAGTGAAAGTGCCAAGTCCTAATCACTGGACTGCCAGGGAACTCCCATGTCAGGCCTTCTTTTGGTCTTGTTTCTGCCCGTGGCTATTTCCCTGTGTTAGATTGCTCTCTGGCTCTTTCCTATTCAGCTTCACCCCTCTCACATCCTACCCCTCAGCTGCCCTAACCCTCCTGCCTGTCCGACGTGCAGCTGGGGCTGCTCCTGGGTAAATGGTTACTTCCAATCATCCCACCCTATGTGCCATACTCTCCCTGCCTGCTTCCCAACAGCTGCAGACCCCACTCCCCCCTGCCCACACACACCCAGGGCCTCCATCCACATGGCCCCCGGGCCCCTGGGCACCCAGCAGTCACTACCTCCCCATGCCCCATCCTTACGGATGAGCTTCCTCTCCAGCCAAACTTGACTTTGAGAACCTCACTGCATTGACAGCATATGCCTCTTTGAACATGTTGATGACAAAATCTAAATTCTCAAAATCTAAATCTAAATTCTCAAAGACTCTTGTAAGATTTCTTTCTCAGGTGTGGTCTCTGGGCCAAATAAAGTCCCAAGTGCAGGGCACCCTGCTTGAGAAGCAAGAGGCAGTGTTCACTTTTGTTTTTCTTCCTTTACTTGCATCGGGCAGCTAATAATCACCACTGTCCTATATGGGGCCATCCATGACCGGGGCAAGTGGCTTCCATAGGTTAGCCCTGTGAGCGACCTCACTGCAATGTCATGAGGCCAGTGTGATTATCTGTTTTGCGGCTGAGGAATCCGGCACTAAGATCACACGATCTCTGCCTCTGTTCTTCCTCGTGGAGAACCTGCTCGTCCTGTATACTTTTCCTCATATCCCAGAGGTGCCAGTTCCCGTTCCGGAAAATATGCTCTGTAACTTAGGGATGCTCGGGGATGCTGAGACTGGGTGCACACTGGGGAAAAGTAAGAGAGATCTTTTTCTGACTCCCTTCTTCCCAGCACACCATCACTTATACAGATTTCTGCATTCTCTCTTCTTTCAGAAATGGCAAAGCATGTCCACAAGCCAAGGGGTCCATTTCTTGTTCTTTCTTACGGGGCATAGGGTAGGAGGCTGGAAGGGGTGGGGCAGAAGAAAAGAGGGTGCCTGCTAGGGGAAGAAGATAGAGAAGGGCCAGTGGCTGTGCGGCAGGATAAGGGATTGCTGACAGTTGGCCACACCAGATAGGCCGTGGAGGATGGCTCATGGTCAGGGACATGCAGACGAGCCCTGCCCCAGCCTTGGTGTGTGGCTTTCTCCCCAGGTCGTGTGTGGGAAGCCAGGTAAGGCAGCCCAGGGCCACAGGGCGGACTCCACTGTATGACATGTCCCTTTTTTTTTTTTTTTTTTTTTTGTAAATTTATTTATTTACTTATTTTTGGCTGCGTTGGATCTTTGTTGCTGCGCGCGGACTCTCTAGCTGCGGCGAGCGGGGGCTGCTCTTCATTGTGGTGTACGGGCTTCTCACTGCGGTGGCTTCTCTGCTTCGGGGCATGGGCTCTAGGCACGCAGGCATCAGTAGCTGTAGCGTGCAGGCTCAGTAGTTGTGGCGCACGGGCTTAGTTGCTCTGCGGCATGCAGGATCTTCCCGGACCAGGGCTCGAACCCGTGTCCCCTGCATTGGTAGGTGGATTCTTAACCATTGCGTCCCCAGGGAAGCTCGTGTCCCTTTCATTTGGATGGGCTGTCTGGGGGGTCCAACGGGGTGGCCCCACCCCACCCGCAAAGCAAATCTGACGTTCACCTGCTCTGAGTGCTACCAAGACCAGGCGTGGGTTTGTTCTCTCTTGGGACCCAGAATCCAGGGCATCAGAGCTGGCTTATCACCTCCTTGGCAGGGAAGAAGGGGGGTCTTCCCAGAAGAAGGGCATTCTCACCCTGGTGTGACCTACGTCCGCACAAAACGATGAACTCTTTTCAATGTGGGAAACGAATAGTAAACAAATGTTATTTGTCTATGTGAGCTTACTAGAATTTTGCTAGCAGGAATTAGGATGTTTTTACAGGACACAACTAACTGAATTCAAGGGGCTGGACGCAGTGGGAAGGTGGGTATGGGCTGGTGAGTCCCAGAGGCTCCAGATGGTCTGTGGGTGGATTTTGCCCCCAGGACTCGGGGCCTGACTTTGCACATTGAAGCCCTATCCTGGCACCACCCAGGGCCAGGGATGGAGGCTCTGTATCTGCTGGATCCACTGGGGAGGGTGCTAGAGTCCAGGGCTTGGATGGAGTTGGCAGCGAGGGTCCCTTGGAAGAATGTTCCCTCCAGTGGTGCTCACTATTGGACACATAGTACATTCCAGGCCCTGAGGACGCACCTTGTGTGCGATGATAGACTGAACGGCCACAGAAGTAAGTGAGGAGCTAACAGATGATCCAGAAACAAGACCAAAGGGAGGGAGAAATGGTGCTGTTAACTCTTGGGGCCGAACCTCGTCCAGCCTAGGGTGCCTGGGCCTCACACATGCTGGCTTCTTATTTAGTCACTAACAGGAGATTACTGAGGTTTAAACGGGAGAATCACGGTCACAGATCACAGCGAACACCAGGTGAATGACACTGAGGTTCCATTTATTTCTGACCGTTTCTTTATAACTATCCACGTAGGGATAACGCCCCCATCTACTTCTCAAGCCTGAATCCCCCGCTAGAAATTTAGATTCACATTTCTAACTCTACAAGATGCATCTCCCCGAAGATCCCATCAACCCCCCAAGTCACCATCCCCCCCGCCCAGCTCTGAATCACCTTTCCTTTTCCCGCTAACAATGAACAACTGTCCGAAACTATAGCTTGTGTTTCTTCGAGATGCGCTGACGTCTGAGCGGCAGTGTCCGCGTGCCCGCGACAAAGCCTGCGGCTCGTTCGCTGGGCTAGGCGGCCATGTAACAGGGGCACAGGATGGGCTCGGGGCTGTAGAAGGTCCTGTCGCCACAGTGCGGACAGGGGTTGCCGCTGAACCAGACCATACTGGGAAGCCCCAACTCCTGCAGCACCTGTTTGAGCCGGGCGTGCAGGTGCGCCAGGCGGCCCAGGTGGACGGTGCCGTGCACGTCCTCGTAGCTCTCCAAGGGCGCGGGGTACAGCACGTGGCTCAGCTTGCTCAGCCCCACGGTGTGGCGCAGCAGGCTCTCCAGCACAGCCATCGAGATGGGGTTGCCGCAGAAGCTGAAGGTGGTGAGCTGGGAGCAGTGGCTCAGGGCGGGCAGGAGGGCGCTGAACTGGGAGTCCATGATGCCACACTCATCCAGGTCCAGGTCCTGGAGGGTGGCCGAGGCCTTCTCGATCAGGACCCAGAGGGGCTTGGAGCTTATGCTGGTCAGGTTGACCCCGCTAAGGCTCAGATCCTTCAGCTGGCTGACGCTCGGGCACTGCGACAGATGCATCAGGTCTGCCTCTGAAATCAGGCAGTTGGTAATCGACAAGGTCTCCAGGGGGTTCTTCAGACACCTGGAGAGAGACAGAGCAGTCAGCCCCGGGAGGATGGAGGTGGTGGGCGGAGGGATGTGGGGTGGCCCAGGCCTCAAGGGAAGAGAGGCCCATTTCACCAGATCCCAGTCTTCCGGAGGATGCTGCATGGTCAAGGGAGAGGTGCCAGGCCAGCCCAAGGTTGAGCGGGGTCCTTCCCCATCCCTTATCTGCCGTGTGACGGGGTCAAGGGAAGGAATCCTCAAGTGCTCCCTGTGCTCACCCGTCAAGTGGGGGACGACGTACCCCTGCCAGGTGTTGTGAGCACAGGTAAGGTAACAATGGCAGGTGCCCACCGGGGAGCCTGACCCCAGGTCCCAAGTGAGAGAGGGGATCAGCAAACTACAGTATTGGCAGACATGACCTACACTGCTTTTAACTCGGGCTTCCTTCCTGCCGCCTCCTGGACCCCATCACCTGTTTCTCTGTTCCCAGTGAGAGTACTGGCATCTGTGCTTAAAGGGCTAAGCCAGGCAACGTCTGGCAACGTCCACAGGGGTCCAGCCGGCAGGGGCTAACTCTGGTCGCTGTATCAGCCACAAACCATCCCTCACTTTCCACAACTCTTTTTTTTGTTGCTGTCCTTGTGTCATGAACACGTTTATTCTTAATGCTTTGAGTTTGCAGTTGCCAGAAAGGAAATCAATCCAACTCTTTCACACAAATAAATCGGGCTGCATTCTCTCATCTTTCATCATTGTGTTCCAGGTAAAGCTATGATTCTATTTTAAGAATGAAGAACAAATTTCTAGAAGAAATAATTTGTTACTGAAGAATTCCTATATAATCAGAAGCCTTAGAAGCAAATAATAGTTGTAATTTGGACTCGAGATTGGAGCCACTTCAATAATGATACTCATCTGACTTTCTGCTTCTCTTCTCTGGACTATGTAGGAGCAATAACCGCTTAATGTCCTGATGGACGCCACAATTCTTCACTCCTGCTCCCTCCCCGTCATTTCCAGAATCACCCATTTCCCACATCACACCTCACCTGGAGCCTAAAGCAACCCGGGACAGACAGGAAAGTGGGATAGGTGGGAGGGACAGGCTCACGTGGACCAGCTGCTCAGCACAGAGCTTCCGATTTGAAACCTCACGTTGGATGGGCTTTCCCCTGGTTAATGTCGTCCTGCTTAGTTATTTTCCATCATCTCAGCTTAGACATCACTCTCTCAGGAAGAATTCCCAAAGCCACCCTCACCTGGCCCAAAGCCCCCACAATGCAGGTTCCCAGCAAAGAACCCCCTTTGACAGGCATCTAACTGAAGCCACACCTCTGACCCTAACCCGGGAGGCTATGTGACAAGATGCCGGGGGACGGAGTGGCGGCATCGTGTGGACCTCTGAGTGGCCCGTGCACCCTGGCACCATCCATGGCAGGCAGACAGTAGACAGACACCCCACGGATAACGAAACGAGAGAGGCCTGCCCTGGTCTGCAGAGAGACAGCACCACGCCTCACCTGAGCACCTGGTCCAGGCGGCCCTCGAGGAAGGAGATGGAATCCAGGTAGAGCTCCTGCAGGTGCTGCAGGCTGGGAAACCGGGAGGTGAGCTGGCTGACGCAACGCTCCTCCATGCCGGGGGCGGCGTGCGGTGTCATGTGGATGTGCGAGAGGAGCAGCCGGCGCAGGTTGACCATCTGGCCCAGGTGCGGCGCGAACCTGCCCAGGGTGGCCAGCTTCCAGGTGCAGTTCACCTCCAGGTCCTGGACGGAGTCGAGCTGCACCAGCTTCAGGATCTTCCTGATCTTCTGCATCGGCATGGAGAAGACCCTCAGCTTCTGACAGCACAGGCGGAGCGAGCCCCTCCTCTGCTTGACCTTCTTCAGGAGGTAGCTTAGGGACGCATCGGGGGTGCCCTCCTTGAGGCACAGGTCTATGAGCACCTCCATGGGGGCCGAGGTCTGCTTCAGCCACGCCCTTGCACCTTCCACCCGGCACCTCTTCCTCACGGGCCCGACCACCTCAGGCTCCAGCGGTGAGCACACACCAGCCCTGGTGCCGGACCACACGGTACAGAAGTCCTGCTGGGCGTTACGACGCAAATCCAGCACCTGCAGCTTCCACCGCCTGCGGGACAACGGGAGACACACTGAGCTGTGCGGAGACCCACGGGGACCAGGACCGCACGGCTCAGAACCCAGGCAAGGGTGCTACACCCCAGACACCAGCTGCTCCTCGAGCTTCCGGGGCCCCTCCTGGTCCCCACTTTAAGCGCCACGAGAAGGGGGTGAGCCCACGTGCCTTTTGTCACCTCTGCACCTTAAGTAGCCCTGCACGCCCGAAAGCCTATTCCCAGAGTGGCCCAGCCACGGCCCCAAGGCCTCCCCGTGGCCCCGCACCCCCACCCCCGCCGATGCCGGCTGCATCTTGCTCAGATCCCCAGGCCCCACCCGCCTGCTGGGTCGCCCTCACCTGGGGCGGACCTCCTGGGCAAGCAGGACGTCCAGGCCGTCGATTGCAGCTTGGAAGATCTCCAGGTGAGGCTTGTGCTCCTTCATCAGGGCCCCCAGCGGGAGGCAGGGGAAGGGCCAGGCCTGCACCATCGCCTTCACGGCCTGGCTGTGCATCCCGGCAAGGGCCGAGGAGAACAGGGGTGGGAAGAGCTCAGCAGGCAGCTCCTCCAGAGCGGCGATGGCCAAGGCCTCATCCCTCAGCAGGCTCTGGACGGCCAGTTCCAGGAGTTTCGGTGGGGCCCGGATGCCCACCCTGAAGAATCTGCTCCAGAGGGAGTACTGGAGGGACACCAGAGAGCAAGGGGTGGGTCCTTCTCCGGCCAAGGACCGGCGACCCTGCCGTCCCTCCACCCTCTAGGGGACCCAACGCAGGGCCAAAGACACCCCTCTGGCCACAAAGCCACAGCTCTGGCCCTGCTGGCGCCAGGCCCAAATGAGGGGACAAGGTGACCTCTCGCCCTATCCCATATCCACCCATGCTGCATTAAACCCCAGCCCCTCTGAAAGGTGGGTACCTAGAAGCCTGACAGCTGACCCCACCCTCTCCGGAGAAAAGCTTCTGATTATCACTCAAGGACTGAAAACAACAGGAATAAGGAGTTTAGCCCAACATGGCCTCTTCCTAAACTCCAACAAATAACCCAGATGGGAATGATGGAGGAGCACCCCACAGTGGGTACTGTTACCCCATTTTAAACTCTTTAAATCAGGGCTTCCCTGGTGGCGCAGTGGTTGTGAGTCCACCTGCCAATGCAGGGGACACGGGTTCGTGCCCCGGTCCGGGAAGATCCCACATGCCGCGGAGCGGCTGGGCCCGAGAGCCATGGCTGCTGAGCCTGCGCGTCCGGAGCCTGTGCTCCGCAGCGGGAGAGGCCACGACAGTGAGAGGCCCACGTACCGCAAAAAAAAAAAAAAAAAATCTTTAAATCAGACACCATAAAGCAGCATGACAGTATTTAATAGCATGTGATGTTAGAGATTAAGAAAAAAAAAACTGATTCCAAGATGTACCTATGAGTATTACTATTATGGAATTGTTTTTATTCCATGGAATTAAAAAAAAAACTTTTCATTTCTAAAATGAAAACAAACCAAAAAAGCCCTTTAAACTAGTAAAAATCACAAAACCATAAATGATATGAACTATAATTACTAGTCACAAACCAAATATGTAAAATGTCATCCAAAAATTCCAACTAATTAGATGTCTTACATCAAAAAAAGAAAAAAATCTATTTGGTTAAGAAATACTGTAACTGTCTATGAGTGGCATAAACCAGAGCAGAAATCAAAACGTTTGGGATTAAGGCAAAACTTGACATAGAAGCAAAAGCGAAGCCTGCTACTGCAAACGTGTACAGAAGGCGAAGAAAAATTCTCTACAGGACCTTGGCCTGCATGGCCTGTCCTGTGGAGACCCTGGCTGGGGCAGTGGTCAGGGCCCGAGGCCCCAGATGCCAGGGCGGGTGTGGTGCAAGGAGCAATGTGCTCAGGCCTCTGAGTCCCTCCTCTGGCTCCTGAGAAGCCATGATAGGCCTTCCTGGCCACACTTTTCAGATCCCAGCTGAAATTTCCATTTCAAATGGAAAGCGGAATCTTATTACTGGAAATCCATCCAGCTAACGCTGATTTGACTTTCTCCTTACACACAACTGATAGGATCCTCTGTCCACTCGTGAAAGCAAAAGATAAAAGAAGAAAACCAACCTGCAAGCATATTTGCTCGAAGAGCATGGGCCACGTCAAAACCATCCCAATGTCTGAGTTAAGACAGCTTTGTGCAGACCTAGTGGTGTCACCCCAAAGGAAAAAGAAATATAACAAAATTCCTGAGAATCACACAGTCACTTATACGTAACCTAAAACTGCAAAACGTGTGCCCGTTCATGGGGGAACAGAGGTGACACTGAGGGATGGCGGGTCCTCCAGATTTTGAGGGTTAAGGCTTCCCCAAAGGAGGTCAGGTCAAAATTACAACTAGGAGCTGGCTGGGAAGAGGGAGGGGCTGGGCGTTTGTAATGAGGCCAAGGAAATTACCCAAGACCAGGGAAAGTGTGTTGTGTTTGGAGGAATTCAGAGACTTTTGTCAGGATGGGCCTGAGAAATTGCCAGCAGGAGTGGCTACGGGGGGACCTGGTGGATCCCTTAAAGCCAAGGCAAACCCAAGACTCAATCTTCCTCCCTCTGTCCCTGCAGGCAAAGGGTGTTTCCTCCCAGAAGCGGGGATATGCAAATTGGCTTGACAAGATGAAATGTAGGCATGTGGGCTGGGAGAGGCCGGAACTGTGCTGGTGGCCAAACCTGGGACACACCTTACTCAGCCTGAAAGCCACTGAGGGGGTCAGGGCCGTGGGCTCTTTGGGCTCTTGGAGGCAGGGAGGGAAATAAACGTGGGCCAAGCACACATATCGGTGTCAGCAAAGGGCTGCAACCAGAAGAGGACTTGCCCCGAGGCTCAGGCGTCCTCTTCCACATCCCAGCCCAGGCTCTGTCCAGCAGCTTCAACCCTCATCATGACCTTCAAAGGCCCCTTCCCAGTGTTTGTGGATAACTTAACATTTCCTCAATCCTAGGAAACAAGGAATGCAAAGCGGCTTCAAAAAGCCCCCCGACCCCTCCCCTAAGGCTTTCACTTACAGGGTTTCTGATGCGAGAGTGCCATTAGGCCCACAAACAAAATTCAGCTTTTCTCTTGCTCTGCGTTAAGCATAGCTACTCTAACACCGAACTTCTCCTCAGGGGACGTGAAGCTCTGCTCGGTATTGAAGGGTCTGGGGGCGATGCCCCTGCTGGGCTGGCTCACACGTTGGTTCTGTTGAGGTTTCAGAACACAGGCTGAGGGAACCTCTCCACCCCCTGCATTGTGACGCCCCGACAATTCTATTCTGTGGGCGAGGTGGCAGCATTCTCTGAAGGATGCTCTCTGGTTTAGTAATTTCCCAGAGACTGCTATCTCCAAATTTCTACCGTCCCTATCAGCAGTTTGCCTAAAACAGGGTTAAGCTAGAATGTGCTCTATGGACACTCAACTCCCAGACCATCACCTTGACTGATCACCTGCAGGAAGTCGAGATTAGTAAGTTAAGCAGAATGTTCCTGATTCTGGAGCAGCCACTGAGTGGTGCTCGCACTTTTCATCCAGCACCTCAAATAACCTTCAGAGAAAAGCTGAAATTCAGTTAGTTTCCTTTTCAGCCTGGTGAGCCGGGGACTTGGCCAGGGGTGGACACTGCCATGCTCCGCTCAGGGAGTAACCAGAAGACCTGCTTGGGGGAGGGGTGTGGATGGATCTGCCCCACAGAGCGTTAGGAAGAGATGACTGACTTCACGTGGACCTCGGGGAAACAGGAAATGGCAGACATCCAAGCCTGGGATCTTTCCATGGGAACCCAGCATCCAGGAGGAGATCCAAGGAGGCAGGAGCGACCACTGCCTTCGAATGATGTAAAAATGGGAAGTATAAGCCGAACATTCTTCCCCAGCGAGCAGGGGACATTCCTCTGTCCACCTGCACCTACATGCAGAGCCTGTTTGTCCGGAGGCAGAAGGACCAGGGGCACAGCTGCAGGAAGACCTGTCCTTCCTGCCCAGTGTCAGGACTGGCCCAGGACGACTCTCAAGGCCCAGGCATGAGTCAATTGGGGGGACCTTTCTACCACGTCCTGGTCACCTGTTCTCATGCTGCACAGGCCAGAGCAGCCTCTGAGCTCATGGTGGGGGGGTGTCCTGTCCCCCTTCCCGTCTCCAGTCACAGAATTTCTACTGGGATTGCAAAGCATCTGCCCCCAGGGCCTTCCTGGAGTCTTTAGAATGCATGTGTGTCCCCAGGTTCCTGCTCCTGGCCTGTGCTGACGGGGCAGCCCCCTCTTTCTGCATCCCTGGCAAGTCACCCCACCTCTCCCAGAGCCTGGGGTGTGGCCACAATGCGGGGAGGGTGGGAGACCGGACATCCTTCCACTGGCATCAACAGAAATCACGGATTTCTCCCCAATTCTTCTGACATAACAAGTGTAGAAGAAGGTAAAGAAAAGGCCAGCTACTTTTCTGCATTCAAAGAAGCACCAGAAATGCTGGAAGATGACCCTTCCTGGCTTCCAGAGGAAGACCCCAACCCTGCTGGTCTTCAGAGGCACGAGGCTGACAGAGGCCCTGGGTGCCAGGCCGATGGTGGCTTCTCCTCCTTCGGCTCTCTTGACCCAGCCTCGAGCAGACAAGATCCTACTCAGGATCTGGTACGTCTCCTTGCCCTCTGCAGTCAGATCTCTTCTTGCCCTGGAATATTTTGCCCTCTGGGCCTCTTGAAAAATCGAAGGTCTCTGTCAGCCCTCTCTGCCTCTTTCTGCACTTGGCAAGATGTGGTTCCACTTCACATCCAATGACATCTAGACCGAAACAAGCAAGTCTCCCCACTTCTTCCTCCCCAGTGAGGACGCATCTGACATCCAGGTCACCCTGGGTGCAGCCAGTTAATCCTGAGGGAAGTGCTTCTAGAGGCAAGTAGGGGTGCGGGAGGCTGAGGGCCCACTCCAGGCTGGTTGGTCGGGGGATGGCCCAGGACGAGGGGGAAGGAGGGAAATGGCAGCAGAGCCAGGGGCCTGGTTTCCTGGCTCTCAGAGCTGTGTCCTTTATATGCTGAAGCCATGTCTGGGACCACTAAGGGCACTTGGGGACTGGGAGTGTCCCCAGGATCTGGCTCTGTTTGCCTTGGTCTGGGGGAGGTGCCAGTGGCTGTCCCCCTTGTCAACTCCAAGGGACAGAGAGGGAGCACTGACCCTAGACACAAAGATGAGAGAGGTTCAGAGAGAAGGGGAGGCCCCAGTCTTGGCCTTTGGCCCCGGAGAGGATGCTTCTCAGGACTTTGCACGGTCAACCTCGTTATTGCCTGAGATGGTGGGAACTGTGCTTTTGGAGAGAGGAGGAGAGAAGAGGGGGCTGGTGTTGCATCCCTGTCATCCAACTGACCCCAAATCTCCAACACCAAGCCATAAGCTTACTGTGGATCAGAGTGACACCAGGTGCGTTGGGCTGTCCGGCCCTTTGCACTGGACCTTTTTCCACTGGAGGAGGGTCGGTGAGCCTCAGGACTCGGGGAGCACTGGCTCCACCTTTGAGGGGACAGCCCACCCTGTGCTGAGGGCTGGCAGGAGGCACCAGGCAGAGGGGACGCGCTCACAGGGAGGTCTCCCGCCCAGCTGGTCCCCTCGCCCCCATACCCAGACTCCCCCTCTATCGGCAACCCTCGATTTACTCAAAACATTTACAGAGTGCCTGCAGCAGACCATCCACTGCTGTTCTGGGGAGGAACAGCCCAGTGACAATGTCATGGTCGTCTTCTAGTTAGAAGTACATACTAGGGAGATGATGTACAACAGGGTAAGTGTAACTGACACTGTTGTAGGTTACGTATGAAAGTCATGGAGAGAGTAATCCTAAGAGTTCTCATCACAGGGGAAAAACGTGTTTTCTGTGTAATTTTGTATCCATATGAGATGATGCATGTTAAGTCAACTCACGATGCTGCACCCTTTAAACCTATACAGGGCTGTATGTCAATTCTATCTCAGTAAGACTGGAAGAAATAAAATGTCATGGTCTTCCACTCAGGGTGTCTCTGAGGCACGGACCTTGCATTCAACTGAGCAGACAAATGAAAAACAAGCAAGTTGAAAAAATAATGACAGGCGGACGTGGCCTGCACGGTGGGGCAGGGCCACCAAGGCCACCATGCATGCTGGAACTGCAAAGCCAACCTTCATAATCTAAGGCAAAATATGACTTTTCCTGCAGCCGTTACATATTTTTTGAAAACGTTAAGAACCCTCTTAACACGATCCACTGTAATGTTTAGAAAAGTAAAAATAGTAAAGCTATTTTTTTTTTTTTTTTTGCAGTACGAGGGGCTCTCACTGTCGTGGCCTCTCCCGTTGCAGAGCACAGGCTCCGGACGCGCAGGCTCAGCGGCCATGGCTCACGGGCCCAGCCCCTCCACGGCATGTGGGTTCCTCCTGGACCCGGGCACGAACCCCTGACCCCTGCATCGGCAGGCGGACTCTCAACCACTGCGCCACCACGGAAGCCCAGTAAAGCTATTTTTTTTAGTACACTGTGATTTTAAGCACTGAGAAAAAGTGTTTTGTTTCTTTGCGAAAAACTCATCAAGAATCCTGTCAACACTGCTTCCCTGCTTCTCATCACATAACTTTCAGTCGGGGCTGAGTGTCCTTCCTACGCCCGGGCAACCTGTCACTCTGCCTTTTTTTTTTTTTTTTTAAATTTATTTATTTACTTTTGGCTGCATTGGGTTTTCGTTGCTGCATGCGGGCTTTCTCTAGTTGCATCGAGCGGGGGCTACTTTTCGTTGTGGTGCGTGGGCTTCTCATTGCGGTGTCACTCTGCTTTCTAAGCCTGGATCTGCTTCCAACATTTCACCCTTTGTGTTTTCAGGGCCTGACATTATCTCCAGGTTCCTTTACTGTGAAGATGTTAGCTGGCATCACTGCCTCTGGGACATCTTCATTTTTTTGTCACAACCATGTTCTTCATTGAAGCTTCTCCAGGAGATGGGGACAAGGAGGCTGAAGCTGGATTCTGAATCAGAATGATGAGTCAGTCAACCATTCCTCGTGTTTGGTAGAGCTTAAATCACCAAAGCATTTCACTCTCCTAGCCTCGGGTTCTCCCTCAAGATCTGAAATGTCGGCAGGGGCCTTAAATTGCGTTTTCCTTTCCCTGTGCAGTGGCTGAGGCTCAAAAGGGCAAGTCCTTTGCACCTGTGTCACAGAGCCAGCCACGAGAGGGTGACACGGGAACGAGGCCCCTGGCTCCTGGCCCAGGGCTCGCTAAGCCATCAACATGCCAGCCCAGTGGGACTGTGCCCGGGGAAGTCGCCTGTGGATGGGCACAGCCCACTCTGTTCGTGGACAGTGGACAAGGTCACGGACGAGAGCGGAGGACAGGAGCCTCCATTCAGGGGACATCACCCACCACAGTCTAGGCACTCAGCAGGTCTGTGGGTCCTGCCAGGTCTTCCAGGAAGATGGGGGGAGGGGCGATATATCGGGGAGAAATCCAGAAAGGCCTGCACTCACTGGTACCTCGGCTCAGCAGCCGTACCCCGGGAGCTCAGACTCCAGGAAACCTCCCAGCACTGCTTGCCCTCGGCAGGAGGAAGTAAGCAGATTCGCTGATACGGTGTCGCCTGAAGAATTTGGGAAGCAGCTGTGCACAGAGGCCCCTTCCACACGTGAGGCAGGGGCTAAGAAAGGTGTGGGGAGCCCAGCCTGGCGCCATGGCTGCAGAAGAGCTTGTGGGGGTCTCCGCCATGGCCTGGGGTCTGCTCATGGTCTGTCTGCACAGCTGAGAGGCACTAAGGAGGGGACCGTCTGGCAGCCCAGGGCTGACCCCCTTTTCTTCCTTCACCCTGAACATCTCTGGAGTGATGACCTTGACCTCTCCCCTTTGCACATCCTGCTCCTCTCTGGGTCCTGAGCGCAGTCTGTCCTGAAACAGCCACTCAGTTTCTGTGGTTCTGGGACAGAGAGGCCACATTTCCTGCTCTGGAGGCAGCAGTGATACTGGGGGTTACAGCCCAGTGTGCTGGTATCAACAGCACCCATATGCTGCCCAGCACCCCCAGGGCACGAGGTCGTCCTCGCTCCTGGGGTCCCTCTCCATCCTCCAGTTCCAGGTCCGCCTCCCTGGCCTCCTTGGGCTGCAGCTGGAGGACTCGTTGTGCCCTCTGGGTGCTTTCTTTCCGGGACCGCCCCTAGGCCCAGGGGTCCCAGCCCACCGCTTAGGGAGACCAAAACCTCCCTGGGCTCACCCACCCTGCCCCTGCCCAACACCACACAGGAGTCAAGTCTCTGGGGGCTGATGCCAGCCCTGCTCCTTCGTCCCAAGCACAGGTTCTGAACGTAACCGTGGCTTCGGGAATGGGACCCCAACACATTGCAGCTGCTTCTTCTAAGAAGGCAGCAGGATGAAAGCTCTCTTGGGAAAATGACTTGGAAAAATAAAGGCTGCTCATCCTCCTCCCGCTGTGAGGGCTTCAGGATGCAGATTGCATGCAGCTCCACGATTAACAGCACTGAGGGGGCAACAGGACATCCTGGGACATGATGAGATGCAGAAGACCAGCTTACCTGAAGATGTCTTCCACCGCGCTCGTCCAGCTCACGCTGGCCTCAGGTCCTCCGACACCTGGTCTCCCTGGTTTCCTACCGTCTCAGTCACCCGTCTCCACCCAAGTTTGAGAATAAGAACCCAAATTCTCGGGTTTCCCTGGTGGCGCAGTGGTTGAGAGTCCGCCTGCCGATGTAGGGGACATCGGCAGGGTTCGTGCCCCGGTCCGGGAAGAGCCCACATGCCGCGGAGCGGCTGGGCCCGTGAGCCATGGCCGTTGAGCCTGCGCGTTCAGAGCCTGTGCTCTGCAACGGGAGAGGCCACAACAGTGAGAGGCCCACATACCGCAAAAAACAACAACAACAAAAAAAACAACAAAAAAACAAGAACCCAAATTCTCCAAAAAACAAACACACGGTGTGTTCACACGTGTAGTTATGAAGCCACAGTGAGAACTCTGCTGGGTGAACTGAAAACCGGAGCCCCGACCCTGCCGTTTCAGTGAGAATCTGTTTGTATCTCCAAACCCGAGAAATTTCTCATCGGCTGAAGCAGCAGACAATCGAAGGAAAGACCTGATGCTCGGGTCTAAGGGACCTTCCTCTAAGGGCACTAACCGCCGTCCTGCAGCCCCAGTTCTGCCCCTTTCTCTGGCCCCCACACCCTGGCACCTCCCGAGGGGACCCCATTTCCAGCGCAAAGCAGCGCCCAATGAGCTCTGGCCATCCCCGCAGACCCGGGTTCCCTGGATTATTACGTCCCCCACGCGGCGCTGCGGCCTCTTCACGGGGCACGTGGCCCGGGTAGGCCCAAGGCGGCCCCCCACCGCGTGTGGCCTCCGCTCCAGCCCCAGGTCGTGAGAGCTCGTTTTCCGCTGGAGAACAGGAGCGGGGGCCCGCAGGGGGGGCCCGGGGACTAGCTCAAGGTCACCCCACGGGAACGCGGGGGCACCAGGACGGGAACTTACCCTTCGGGCCACAGCGCCACGCCACACGATCCCCCGCTTGCGCTCTGCGGACAAAGAACCGCGAACTCAGCAGCGCCCCGCCC
>NW_021702464.1:0-12172 GCF_005190385.1 Monodon monoceros
TGCAGTCTGTATTGAAGGAATAGGACTAGATGCTAGTGGGGCCTTGAGATCAGACACTCCCAGGCCGCTCTCCAGGCTCGCTCTGTTCTCCCAGCCCTTTCACCTCCGGCATCTAGAGGCTCCTTGACGTAAAGCAGTTTGTGAACCACCCCCGGATGTCGGCCATGATTAGCACCCAAGATAAAGACATGCTTAGCTACATGACCAACTTGAAGGTCAGGCTGGGGAGGAGAGGGGAAGTGATTTATCCCGGAAAGCGGGAAAGAGCAGGTCTGCTGGAGAGAGATTTCACCCTCCGCCTCCACTGTGTCCCGGCAGGTGGAGGAGCTCACAGATCCCAGTGATTACCGCAAGATCATGTTGTTTTTCCGGAAGAACCCCTATTTCCAGAATGAGGTGGTTGTTAAGGAGTATCTCATTCACGTCACTGGTAAGAGACAGCTCCCTGGATCGTGGGGGAGGGCAGATGGGGTGAGGTGAACTTGAAACGTGATTTAGGCCCTTGTCCCACGCTCCTTTTCCCACGCTCCTTTTCCCACAGGATATAGGGCAACTCATCTCGCTCCAATTCAGTGGCACCGTCGTTTTGAAAAGGAGGTGTATAGCCGCAGGCACAACAACAGCAGCCTTAACTTCTTCAACTGGTTCTCTGACCACAGCTGTGTAGGATCTAGCAGGATTGCTGAGGTGGGGTGCCTCTGGGCCTCCTCAGCAATGGCGATGTTGTTCGGCTGCTCGGGGGGAGGGGTGTGGGCCTGGCCTGGCCTGGCCTGTCCCGACCGGCCCCCTTTCCCCTATCAGATCATCGGCGAGGACCTGTGGCCCAATCCCCTGCGCTACTACCCGAGGGAGAAAGGCCCCACCGGGACAGGTCACCGAGAGGAGGACAGGTGGGTAAGGAGCCCAGGGGCTGGGCGCTGAGACGAGTAAGCTGGGTCGTTTATTTCACTCATGGAGGAGTTGAGGCTCAGAGGCATACAGTGACACCAGGGCGTGAGGGCGTCAGGGTGCGACAGCACGTCTGGAAAACTGCAGTGCAGGACTGGTTCTGACTAGGGAAGCTTTAGGCGAGTGAAGCAGCATGAGAGTCAAAGTCACTGCGATTCAAAGGTGCACGTCTCTGAACTGTCATTCCATGGCCATCAACCCCACCCTCAGGCCTCCTGTACCGCCCCCTTAAATTTGGGCTTGCCTCAGGTTCCCCCCACCACCCCGTTTCCACAAAGGTCTGTGAGTCCCCTTTGTGCAAAGCCTTACCCCGCTGTCCCATCATTTTTTTCTGTTGTGATCATCACCGTCATCTTTTAATTTTCTTCTGCATCTCCTTCGCCTCCCATGGCTATTGTGAGAACAGTGGCCATTTTGCGTCGATTATGAAGAAAAGTTTCTAATATGCGGTTGGAGGAAATGTAAGAGATCACAGGGGATGTGACTCTGTCTCCTGGGCAGGGCCTTAAAGAGTTAAAGCGGTCTTTAGCATCGTTCAGAGAGGTTGGGTTATTATGTGTGTGCCTGTGTGTGTTTCCAAAGGAACTCCCGATCTTGAGATGTGTGTGATGGAGCATCACCCTTGACCTAAGAAGCTGCTTTGGGTGAAGGCGAACGGTCAACGTGGTTGTCGTGCACATGAAGAAACGAAGAGAGGTCTGGTGGTGAAACGTACAGAGAGGGAGACACCAGTAAACCTGGAATAAAACTGGAAGATGAATAAACAGCATCAGTTGTACGTGTTTGTGTGGTGTTTGTGCAGGGGCTCAGGGTAGACACGTCAGCCCCAGGCAGGCTTCTCAGTTTGCTGCCTGGGAATTACCAGTCCATGGAGAGTTGTAGAGGTAGGGGGAAATCATACTTTGGGATTGCATCAGAGGATGCAGTTCTTCCTGTGGGATGGGGTTTGGGGAGGAAGGAGAAATAAGAGAAGGACTGGTTAACCGGGGCCTGTCATTTTTCCAAGGGAAATGCGGAAGTTCAAGGAAAGGGCCTGGTGAGCAAGGGCCTGAGATTGAAATGCTGGAAGTTAATTTTGTTGGATAGTGGTCCTCCATGTATCCTCCCTGTTGCATATCATCAGACACTTTAATGGGATACAACAGGGGGAAGCCTTAGCATTTAATTCACTGTTGGACCAGATGCCCTTCTAGTGCATATGAACACAGGGTCTTTTGCTGAGACAATTAGCCTCTCAGGGCTGGGGTTCCAGACAACATCTCAAGACATGGGGGTATAAGGTGTATGGAGGGCATCTGGGGAGGTGAGGGAGACACGGGTGGGAAGGCAGTGAGGATGTTAGTTTGCTCTGGCAAAGGTGACCAGGGGAAAAGGTAAGGTTGCTGGGAAACGGATAAGCAAACAAAAACAGAGTCCCTCACATCTGAGTGAGCTCACGTGAACTCTGTTCTTTTTTCTGGGGGACTCAGTTTGGGTACAAAAGGGCACACGGGGAGAGGGGAGAGGTGAGGGGAGTGGGGAGTTGGGGATGTTAAACAGGCAAGTGCCAGGCCACCCAGCTGTGTGCTCTGTGTCCCGTGACGGCACAGTGGTTAATATCCCTATTTTCAGACAGGCTTAAGCCCTTTGCCCAAGGCCCGCTTCAGCCCAGGTCACCAGAAAGTAAACATTTTTCTCATGAACAGTCTGGTAGAGGTGTCCCATCCTCGCTGAATGGCTGGGCACACCGTGTTTCAACCACAAAGGCACTGTCCTCCTTCTGGGGCCTTGCCAGCACTCTGTGCCCCTGAGGCCAATGGGAAGACCTAGAGCATACCGAGCTCACCCAGGAAGTGGTGAGCACTTCGGGTGCTCCTTGCCAAGTGTCTGGCTGCTTCCCAGAAGCACGTCTGTCTCTGGACCAGGCAAAGGACAGACTCTGCCACAAACGGAGCAGGGAATGTTCAATGTTTGTCCCCCCCAGTGTTCTTCTCTCTTCCCAGATACAGCGGCTCCAACACAGGCGTCCCTGAGGGTGGCATATTGACAGTACCATTTCCGTCCCACATGTTGAGCTCTCGCTCAACGACTTTTGGTAGCAGAGCCTTCTCCCAAAAGCCCCAGCTCTTTCCAGGACGAGGGTTTGACAATCAAAGTTCATGGAGTCACGGATGTCCCCTTCAAAGTGCACTGAGTTAGATCGCCTGCTCAGTGTCAGGTTTTGTATTTGAACATCTACATCCCAGCTATGCCCCTTCTACAGTGGAGACATCCGAAGGTCTAGAAGGCAAGGCTTGGCCTTTGCCCGCTGCTGTCCCCACAACCACCCCACAGACACTGTGGAAACAGGTCTTCTCAGCTTCTCGCACTGTACACCTCAAGGAACCCTTGGGGCTTCCACGTGCTGGTCCCTGTCTTTCCTGGTGCTGGTAAAAATAAACTATGCTCTGATAACCCTGCAGTGGGAGTGGGACAGCATACTGGTGCGTGGTCTTAGGGAACCTCAGATGGGGCTTGTTCTAAGGACTCCAGGATATTTATCCACATCCAGAACATTTAGTAAGGTCTTGCAAAGGACTTAAACACCAAAGCAAAGGTTGGGACAGGCTCCCCCAACTCCTAATATCTCCTGCCAGTGCTTAGGTACCAAGCCTATGCTTAGGCCTGACCTGTCCTGGAGTGAAGCTGGGCAGACGTCCATGGATCAGGTAGCGGAACTGTAAACTGTGGACGGTTGACTTGATTGTCATTCTCTGGAGACTTGGCATGATGTGTGCCCCAGAGGCTATAGCTTACTGAGTTTCCTCCTGGGCTACAGAGCTTAGAGGTAGGTGTGACGCGGTCTCTTAAGGGCTTTTTCACGTGGGGCCTAATATCTAGGTGCGAGTAGATTGAATGCACAGTTGCACACGTTGCCTGAGGTTTTCTTCCGTTGAACTTCAGGGCATGTGAGGCCCAGCAGATTACTGATCAATCTATGAGCATTCTGGCTCAATCACTCTGAGCCACGTTTGTGTTTCCTGGTCTCTGGACATGTTCATGTTTTCCTCTGTTTGAAATGAAGATGGTGTGTCTGTGTTGTGTTTGCCCATGATCTCTCACTCTGAGCGTGAGTTGGTGTTCCTCTGGCTTTGCCCATGCCTTTGTCTCTCTGATCTTCCACCCATGCCTGTGCCCATATGCACACCTCTAGTGCCGTAGCTGTCTCAGTCTGTTCATGTCCCTGTTTCGATACACATGCTCTGGGTTGCTGTTACTCACTTACTTATTTGCTAAAGTTTGTGTCTCTGAGTTGGTCTGCGCCTGCGTTCCACCCTTTCCTCCATTCCTGCATCAAATGCTTCCACCACCTTGAATTGGGACTTTTTTGTGAGTTCCGTTATCTTTGTGAGCAACAAGAAATGCTTTATTGCAGGTGGAGTTAGCAGTGACACACATTTGGAAACAGAGGAATAGGCATGCACTTGTGGCAAATCACCGACAGACAAGAATATCTTGGTGGAGGTGAGAATATTAATTAGGGCCCCCAGAGGGTGATGAGGACATTGATGGAATGCATTTGTCAGGGAAGCTTCCAGGAGGAGAACGTTTGGGGTTGAGTGGTTAGTGTTTTGTAAACACTAGTGCAGGAGTGAAGGAAGATGACTCTTATTCCTCCCCATTTTATTCTTGGCGTTGGTCATTAAACCGACATTATGTGGGCACAATTTCTTCATGATTTTTAATAAAGCATCACCCGAACGATAGGAATTGGGGCTAGTCCTTCTGTGCAGAGAAAAGTTGTTAGAGAATCCTTGCCCTCGGTGACCTCCTATGACCCAGTGAGAGGGGGTGCATGAACAAAATACGGGCATACCGAATAGAAAATCGTGGACCAAGCAGCTCACCCAGAGGATCAGGTGGTGCTGAAGGAAGGTGAGGGCTTCAGGAAGAGAGAGGTATGAGTAAAGGAAAGTTTGATGTGTAGATTCATGAGTTTTGCCATACCTGAAGAGTGTGAGGGGCATGATTTCTTGAAATACTTGTCCTGCCCCTTTCTCTCCTGTCTCCACCTGGGACTGCAAATACGTATGCCTCGGATTGCTCAGTGGAGTCTGGCAAATAATCTAGGCTGTTACATTTTCTGCATTATTTTTGTTCTCTTTCTGCTCCTCAGCCAGGATGATTTCGATTAACCTGACTTTAGGTTTTGTGATTCTTCTGCCTGCTCAAACCTTCCTTTGAAGTCTCTACTGAAGGTTTTGATTCACATGCTGTGGTTTTTCAGCCCCATAATTCCTATTTGTTTCTGTTTTAAATGTCTCTTTGTTGCGAGTCTCTATTTCGTTAGACCTTGGTCTCCTGGTTTCTTTTAGTTCTTGCTCCATCGTTTCCTTTGTCAGGTGAGCGTAGGTATGACTCTTGATTGAATGTCTGCCTACAGAGTTAAAGTACTTGGTTTCCTCATGCACCGTTTCTATTAATTTGCTTATCTGACCTGTGATGGGGCAAATACACACTTGTTTCATTGCATGCCTTGTAAGCGGTGTTGAAAACTGGAGATTTTGAAGTTTGGAATGCAGTAAGTGGGGAGGAGGTTTTTCTCCCTCGTATTCATGTGTGGCTGCTGGTTGTAGTTGATCCTTTCCGTTACTATGCCGAACTATTTTTGGTTAGACGGCTTTCTTTGCCGTGTGCTGTGTAGTCACTGGTGTTTCTGTTCCACTACGTGGGTGGACACAACCAATTATTATTTTTTTAAACCGCCGGGGTGCTGGGTCAGGGGGTTTGGGGAGGTAGCAAGGAAACACAAATTTCAAAAACCACTCTCCTGGTCTCTGCAGATTACCTTGGGGCTGGGTGCACAGCTTCATCACTGTATACACCATTTTCATTTTCCCAAGTTTTCCCACCCAGTACACCTGGAGACTAAAGATCAGCCAGAGGTGAAAACTTAGGGTCTCCTCAAATCTTTTCTGAGCCAGTGAATGTGTGTGACCTTGTCTAGCCACACGGGGACGGGCAAATTTCTCCTTTACCCCTGTTGAGGTCCTTTTGGCTCTCCTAATAATTATGTGGACACAAGACAGATTAACAGGAAAAATAAACCAATTTACTTCATGTACACAGAGGTCTCAGAAATGGGACTGCCTGAAGTGACCAAAGCCCGCTGAATGTATTTAGTTTTGGACAAATAAATATTTTTGTACATTCGACAAAACAAAGAGGCTTGTGCTTGGGCAAGCAGCCTAATGAAGAAGTGTCAGCATTCGTTTATCCAGCTTTCTTAGCCTTGAATTTCCTAACTGTGGTGACAAGGATGCTTTCTAGCCTCCTGCCATAGGGAGGATACCGTCACATGGATTTAGTTCGCACTTTGGGGGAAGGCAGGGGGCCAGAGTATTTTTGTTGTGGTTTTCAATCATTTCCCCTCACTGACCGTTTCCCTGGTAGCCTCCGTTCAAAATAACGTGCCGGTGAGGCATATCTTGGGCGGCCCGCTCTGAGCCCCAAGGATTCCCTCCTCTGCAACTTCCCTTGATGTTTCACAAAGAAAAGGCTAAGGTGATGGCCGTGGAGAGCAAAACTGGGTGAGTAGCTCAGTGGTAAGAGATCTGCAAAGGGAGAAAAGAACATAGGTTAGAATGAGGATGAAGAAAAACAGAAAAGAACAAATCAAATCAAAGTACATTTCCCCAAACCCTACCGAAACAGTTCCCCAGTCCTGGGAAGACATCAGTCCAATAAAACGGCTTTGCTTCATTTATGTGACGAAAGCATTTCCTTCATTTTTAATAAGCTGGAGACTATTTTTCCCATTTGATTTACGTAGAAGCAGTATCTTCCACTGATGATTGCATAAGCTCATCCTCGCTGAGCAGTCAGGATATCCAGAGCAAGTCCATTTTGGAGCACCACTGATGCTAGGCTGTTAACTTCTGACTGAAGTATTTTCACAGTTTGCATAGGGGAACTGAACTCTTGTTCCACTACCATGGAGAGTTAAGATGGCTGTTCTAATTCATAACCTCCATAGCTTGGGAATAAGATCCTGAACAATGAAAAGAAGTTGGAGTTGTGATACCCAATGGATTGTCTATGACTTCCCTGCTGGCACATTTATGGGACACAGTTTTATGAACAAAGGAGCCCAGGTTTGTAATTTGGCTGCACTTAGGGTGGAGTATTTGGTGACAGAAGGAGCCAGGTATCCAAGTCCCCATTGTCCTGAACGGTTAGGTGGACACCCTTTATATACTTTGCTGCCACCTAACATAAAAAGAGCAGTGTGGTTTGAAGACAAGGTTACAACGGAACCTGCAATCTCCAGGAACTGGAGTATTCCACGACCTTTGCCATTGGTAATGCTAGCATCCATACCCTCCATTTCCCATGTACTCCTGTCAATCTGTGAGAGCAGGACAGGTTGCAAAAGAGTTGGTACAGGAGGCCTGTGGTCTGGTTTTGGCAGCACTAAGGCTTGGTTCTGTGGCCAAGTGAGTCCAGATTTTTATAGCGGTCCACCCGTACATAGCTTATGGTAGTAGGCAGCTTAGTCATGGGAGCAGCCACAGTACCCCAAGTTGTACGGAGATGGCTTACGAGTCATCCAAAACATTTGTTGATTTGGCAGACGTTTGTACCAAGAATGGTAGCGCTAGAGTCACTTACAATCTTTTCCAGGGATTTGAAGATGCCACCTGTGGGGTCAAACCACAGAGTCTGAATGTACTATTGGTCCCAGAGTGTCACTCGGGAAAGGCCGAGTATCATGTTTGTTCCAAAGCAAAGGGACAATTGCTCACCTGTTGGTCTTTATGTGGGCAAGGGAAAGTTCTTGCCCTTCCATGTAGGTTATGCAAGACCCAAATAACTCACCAGCAGGAGGGACAGAGCAATGTTTTCTTAGACATGGGTGCCATACCTTGTCATTTATCTGCATTCCATACTTGGTCCACCAGATGTTCACATCGGCAGAAACAGAGAACAGTTCAGGTCCTTTAGCAGTATGTAGAGGCCGGCATGACCAGCAGTCAGATCAGTTAGGCCAGGGGCTGGTAAACTGGCATAAGCAAGTGTTTGGTTGGTACTCTTTGCATTGAAAAAGTAAAGGTTAATAAGAGCCTTCACAATAGGTTGTAAAGGGGCGCACAGTGAGTATTTGGAGAGGGGCAGTAGGATAGATAGAGACCAGCTAACTCTCCAGTCAGCCTTTTAGCAGGAGATTAACAAATGTAGGAGGACCTTCAAGATGGTGGAGGAGTGAGACGTGGAGATCGCCTTCCTCCCCACAGATACACCAGAAATACATCTACACGTGGAACAACTCCTACAGAACACCTACTGAATGCTGGCAGAAGACCTCAGACCTCCCAAAAGGCAAGAAACCCCCCACGTACCTGGGTAGGGCAAAAGAAAAAAGAAAAAACAAACAAAGGAATAGGGACGGGACCTGTGTCACGGGGAGGGAGCTGTGAAGGAGGAAAAGTTTCCACACGCTAGGAAGCCCCTTCACTGGTGGAGACGGGGGATGGGGGGTGGGGGTGGGTGGGGATATGGGGGGGCGGTGTGGGGGTGGGGGTGGCGGGGGAGAAGCTTCGGATCCATGAAGGAGAGGGCAGTAATAGGGGTGCAGAGGGCAAAGCGGAGAGATTCCCCCACAGAGGATCGGTGCAGACCAGCACTCGCCAGCCGGAGACGCTTGCCTGCTCAGCCACCGGGGCAGGCGGGGGCTGGGAACTGAGGCTCGGGCTTCGGAGGGCAGGTCCCAGGGAGAGGACTGGGGTTGGCTGCGTGAACACAGCCTGAAGGGGGCTAGTGCGCCACAGCTAGCCGGGAGGGAGTCCAGGGAAAAGTCTGGAGCTGCCGAAGAGGCAAGAGACCATTGTTTCGTGGTGCGCGAGGAGAGGGGATTCAGAGCACCGCCTAAACGAGCTTCAGAGACGGGCGCGAGACGCAGCTGTCGGTGAGGACAGAGACGGGCGTGAGACGCTAAGGCTGCTGCTGCCGCCACCAAGAAGCCTGTGTACGAGCACAGGTCACGATCCACACCTCCCCTCCCGAGAGCCTGTGCAGCCCGTCACTGCCAGGGTCCCGGGATCCAGGGACAACTTCCCCGGGAGAACGCACGGCGCGCCTCAGCCTGGTGCAACGTCACGCCGGCCTCTGCCTCCGCAGCGTCGCCCAGCATCCGTACCCCTCCCTCTCCCCACTGGCCTGAGTGAGCCAGAGCCCCCGAATCAGCTGCTCCTTTAACCCCGTCCTGCCTGAGCGAAGAACAGGCGCCAGAGGGCGACCTACATGCAGATGCAGGGCCAAAGCTGAACCCCAGGAGCTGTGCAAACAAAGAAGAGAAAGGGAAATCTCTCCCCGCAGCCTCAGGAGCAGGGGATTAAAGCTCCACAGTCCACTTGATGTACCCTGCATCTGTGGAATACCTGAATAGACAATGAATCATCCCAAAATTGAGGCGGTGGACTTTGGGAGCAACTGTAGACTTGGGGTGTGCTGGATGCGACTACTAGTTTATGATTTTTATGTGTATCCTGGTACAGTTTTAGCCCTTGGTATCATTGGTAGATTTGTTTATTGGTTTGGTTGCTCTCTTCTTTTTTTCCGTGTATTACTTTTTTATTATTTTTAATTTTTTTATTTTAATAATATTTTTAATATTTTTATTTTAATAACTCTAATATATTTTATTTATATTTTCTTTCTTCTTTTTGTCCCATTTCTTCTTTTGAGCTGTGTGGCTGGCAGGGTCTTGGTGCCCCAGCCGGGTGTCAGGCCTGAGCCTCTGAGGTGGGAGGGCCGAGTTCAAAACATTGGACCTCCAGTGACCACCCGGCCCCACGTAATATCAGTCAGTGAGAGCTCTGCCAGAGATCTCTGACTCCCTGCTAAGACCCAGCTCCACTCAACGAGCAGCAAGCTCCAGGGCTGGACGCCCCATGCCAAACAACTAGCAAGATAGGACCACAACCCCACCCATTAGCAGAGAGGCTGCCTAAAATCATAATAAGTTCACAGACACCTCAAAACACACCACAAGATGTGGCCCTGCCCACCAGAAAGACAAGATCCAGCCTCATCCACCAGAATACAGGCACCAGTCCCCTCCACCTCGAAGCCTACACAACCCACTGAACCAACCTTACCCACTGGGGGCAGACACCAAAATCATTGGGAACTATGAACCTGCAGACTGAGCAAAGGAAACTCCAAATAAGCAAAGACCCCAGATAAGCAAAATGAGAAGACAGAGACATACACAGCAGATGAAGGAGCAAAGTAAAACCCCACCAGACCAAACAAATGAAGAGGGAATAGGCAGTCAACCTGACAAAGAATTCAGAGTAATGACAGTAAAGACGATCCAAGATCTTGGAAATAGAATGGAGAAAATACAAGAAACCTTTAACAAGGACCTAGGAGAACTAAAGTGCAAGCAAACAATGATGCACAACAAAATAAGTGAAATTGAAAATTCTCTAGAAGGAATCAATAGCAGAATAACTGAGGCAGAAGAATGGAGAAGTGACCTGGAAGATAAAATAGTGGAAATAACTGCCACAGAGCAGAATAAAGAAAAAAGAATGAAAAGAATTGAGGACAGTCTCAGAGACCTCTGGGACAACATTAAACGCACCAACATTCGAATTATACGGGTTGCAGAACAAGAAGAGAAAAAGAAAGGGACTGAGAAAATATTCGAAGAGATTATAGTTAAAAAACATCCCTAATATGGGAAAAGAAATACTCAAGTCCAGGGAGTGCAGAGAGTCCCAGCTAGGATAAACCCAAGGAGAAAAACGCCAAGACACATATTAATCAAACTATCAAAAAATAAATTCAAAGAAAAAATATTAAAACAGCAAGGGAAAAGCAGCAAATAACATACAAGGGAATCCTTGTCAGGTTAACAGCTGACCTTTCAGCAGAAACTCTGCAAGGCAGAAGGGAGTGGCAGGACATATTTAAAGTGATGAAAGGGAAAAAACTACAATCGAGATTACTCTACTCAGCAAGGATCTCATTCAGATTCGATGGAGAAATTAAAACCTTTACAGACAAGCAAAAGCTAAGAGAATTCAGCACCACCAAACCAGCTTTACAACGAATGATAAAGGAACTTCTCTAGGCAGGAAACACAAGAGAAGGAAAAGACCTACAACAACAAACCCAAAACAATTAAGAAAATGGTAACAGGAACACACATATCGATAAGTACCTTAAATGTAAATGGATTAAATGCTCTAATGAAAAGACACAGACTGGCTGAATGGATACGAAAACAAGACCCATATATATGCTGTCTTTACAAGAGACCCGCTTCAGACCTAGGGACACAGACAGACTGAAAGTGAGGGGATGGAAAAAGATATTCCATGCAAATGGAAAGCAAAAGAAAGCTGGGGTAGGAATTCTAATGTCACACAAAATAGACTTTAAAATAAAGACTATTTTTCTTTCAGTAAAGTTACATGTACCTTTATTATATTAATATATACACTACCAAATGTAAAATAAAGACGATTACCAGAGACAAAGAAGAACACTACCTAGTGATCAAGGGATCAATCCAAGAAAAAGATATAACAGTTGTAAATATTTACGCACCCAATATAGGAGCACCTCAAAACCTAGGGCAAACGTTAACAGCTATAAAAGGGGAAATTGACAGTAATGGAGGACAGGCATCTGTGTTCCTCCCAATCCCCCTAGTCTGTTCTAATGGCAGGTAACTAAGATCATTGGGGCACAAGACCATCTGACTTAGAACACTTAGGAGGCTCCTTTTGTCTCTATTAGGGATCTCTACCAGCATGCACCTCTGAAAAAGGAATTTTTTTAGGCAGAAAACACTCATTGGAAATACAGTTCACCCAGTTGGCCTATTATATGCTATAGTATTTTCTTACAGGGAAACAGGCAAAGAGTACCTGAAATCACCTGAAGTGCTCACCAAGCAATAAAATAAGACTTCCACTATCTTTCTGATTGAAACTGTATTTTCGTAAAGCTGTACAGCCCAGGAGACCTGTGAGGACAAATACAAACTATGAATAATGGGCTTAATTCTCCTCCATTAAATAATAAGGAGAGAGGTTTCCACCTCTGCCTTTTGTTCAGAGCAATTATTTTAGAAAACTTGTCATTAAGTACTCTCTCCTCGTTTTGAAATGTGTATAAATCTTTCTGATAGGACTTTTCTCAGGTTTGTGACCCAGAAGTGTCCTTCTCAAGGACCTGGGGACTATCTCTT
>NW_021702465.1:0-1617 GCF_005190385.1 Monodon monoceros
TAGGTTTATTCCGAGACATTTTATTCTTTTTGTTGCAATGGTAAATGGGAGTGTTTTCTTAATTTCAATTTCAGATTTTTTATCATTACTGTATAAGAATGCAAGAGATTTCTGTGCTTTAATTTTGTATGCTGCTACTTTATCAAGTTCATTGATTAGCTCTAGTAGTTTTCTGGTAGCATCTTTAGGATTCTCTGTGTATAGTATCATGTCATCTGCAAACAGTGACAGCTTTACTTCTTTTCTGATTTGGATTCCTTTTATTTCTTTTTCTTCTCTGAGTGCTGTGGCTAAAATTTCCATAACTATGTCAAATAATAGTGATGAGAGTGGGCAACATTGTCTTGTTCCTGATTCTAGTGGGAATGGTTTCAGTTTGTCACCATTGAAGAGGATGTTGGCTGTGGGTTTGTCATATATGGACTTTATTATGTTGAGATAAGTTCCCTCTATGCCTACTTTCTGGAGGGTTTTTATCATAAATGGGTGTTGAATTTTGTTGAAAGCTTTCTCTGCATCTGTTGAGATGATCACGTGGTTTTTCTGCTTCAATTTGTTAATATGATGTATCACATTGATTGATTTGTATATATTGAAGAATCCTTGCATTCCTGGGATAAACCCCACTTGATCATGTTGTATGATCCTTTTAATGTGCTGTTGGATTCTGTTTGCTAGTATTTTGTTGAGGATTTTTGCATCTATGTTTATCAGTGATATTGGCCTGTAGTTTTCTTTCTTTGTGACATCTTTGTCTGGTTTTGGAATTTGGGTGATGGTGGCCTCGTATAATGAGGAAGAGTTTGAGAAGAATAGGCGTTAGCTCTTCTCTATTTGATAGAATTCACCTGTGAAGCCATCTGGTCTTGGGCTTTATTTATTTTTTGGGGGGGGGTTCACGGGCCTCTCACTGTCGTGGCCTCTCCCGCCATGGAGCACAGGCTCTGGACACGCAGGCCCAGTGGCCATGGCTCACCTAATAAGACTTTAAATGTCATACCTAAAGATTACTTCATTTATCCCTTCAGGGGTCTTCAGTTTTACATCTAGCAAAGCTTGAGGTCTTGCGTCTAACAGCTTCTACACCAGGCTGCATGACAAAATGGAAATAGATTATCTTGCTTTTCAGCATTCTACTTGCATTAGGATACACACGATGTGGCAAGAATTGCTTTTAAATACTATCTTGCACACAGTGTGTTCTGCACGAGAGGGCTCAATTTACAGAATTTTCAAAGAAAAGCGAAAATAAAGTGATATAGATATACTTAGTATAATTCCTCATTGATGTCTAATATTTCTGTTAATGTGTGTGTGCTAATTCATTTCCATAGTACATCCTGTCAGACATTCCCAAAGGTAGCATTGTTATTATCATTAAGATAGTCAAGACTTGGTAGAACTCTGAAAACAAAAGTTCCCCAAATTTCATTACTGTAAAGTCTGATTTAATAAACATTAGCCCTTTAAAAAAATAGCTAACGGCTTTCTTCTATACTAAATGGTAAAAGTTCAAATCATAAGTTAATATGATTATATTATAAATATAAATTCCATAGAACTCTCACATTATTAATATATGGTATAAATAATTGAATTTTTCTAAATCCCATGATC
>NW_021702466.1:0-940 GCF_005190385.1 Monodon monoceros
AAGGCTTCGGGAAAGGGTTAGGGTTAGGGTTAGAGTTAGGGTTAGGGCTAAAGAATGGGGACGGTTTAGGGTACAGGTTAGGGTACGCCAATGGTTTAGGGTGAGCGTAGGTGTTAGGGTACGCGTTAGCGTTAGCGTGCGGGTTAGGATTAGGGGACAGGTTAGGGTAAGGCTTCGGGTAAGGGTTAGGGTTAGTTTTAGGGTTAGGGTTAGGGGACTGTTTACGGTTCAGGTTAGGGTACGACAACGGTTTAGGTTGAGCGTACATGTTAGGGTACGGATTAGTGTTAGCATACGGGTTACGATTAGGGGATGGGTTAGGGTAAGGCTTCGGGTAATGGTTAGGGTTAGGGTTAGGGATAGGGTTAGGGGACGGGGACGGTTTAGGGTTCAGGTTAGTGTACGACAATGGTTTAGGGTGAGCGTACGTGTTAGGGTATGGGTTAGTGTTAGCGTACGGGTTAGGATTAGGGGCCAGTTTAGGGTAAGGTTTCGGGTAAGGGTAAGGGATAGGGTTAGGGTTAGGTTTAGGGTTAGGCGACGGGGACGGTTTAGGGTACAAGTTATGGTACGACAACGGTTGAGGTAGAGCGTACGTGTTAGGGTACGGGTTAGTGTTAGCGTACGGGTTAGGATTAGAGGACGGTTTAGGGTAAGGCTTCGGGTAAGGGTTAGGTATAGGGTTAGGGTTAGGGGACCGGGAGGGTTTAGGGTACAGGTTAGTGTACGTCAACGGTTTAGGGTGAGCGTAAGTGTTAGGGTACGGTTTAGTTTTAGCGTACGGTTTAGGATTAGGGGACGGGATAGGGTAAGGCTTCGGGTAATGGTAAGGGTTAGGGTTAGGGTTAGGGTTAGCGTTAGGGGACGGGGACGGGGAGGGTTTAGGGTACAGTTTAGGGCACGACAACGGTTATGGTGAGCGTACATGTTAGGGTACGGG
>NW_021702466.1:950-1890 GCF_005190385.1 Monodon monoceros
AAGGCTTCGGGAAAGGGTTAGGGTTAGGGTTAGAGTTAGGGTTAGGGCTAAAGAATGGGGACGGTTTAGGGTACAGGTTAGGGTACGCCAATGGTTTAGGGTGAGCGTAGGTGTTAGGGTACGCGTTAGCGTTAGCGTGCGGGTTAGGATTAGGGGACAGGTTAGGGTAAGGCTTCGGGTAAGGGTTAGGGTTAGTTTTAGGGTTAGGGTTAGGGGACTGTTTACGGTTCAGGTTAGGGTACGACAACGGTTTAGGTTGAGCGTACATGTTAGGGTACGGATTAGTGTTAGCATACGGGTTACGATTAGGGGATGGGTTAGGGTAAGGCTTCGGGTAATGGTTAGGGTTAGGGTTAGGGATAGGGTTAGGGGACGGGGACGGTTTAGGGTTCAGGTTAGTGTACGACAATGGTTTAGGGTGAGCGTACGTGTTAGGGTATGGGTTAGTGTTAGCGTACGGGTTAGGATTAGGGGCCAGTTTAGGGTAAGGTTTCGGGTAAGGGTAAGGGATAGGGTTAGGGTTAGGTTTAGGGTTAGGCGACGGGGACGGTTTAGGGTACAAGTTATGGTACGACAACGGTTGAGGTAGAGCGTACGTGTTAGGGTACGGGTTAGTGTTAGCGTACGGGTTAGGATTAGAGGACGGTTTAGGGTAAGGCTTCGGGTAAGGGTTAGGTATAGGGTTAGGGTTAGGGGACCGGGAGGGTTTAGGGTACAGGTTAGTGTACGTCAACGGTTTAGGGTGAGCGTAAGTGTTAGGGTACGGTTTAGTTTTAGCGTACGGTTTAGGATTAGGGGACGGGATAGGGTAAGGCTTCGGGTAATGGTAAGGGTTAGGGTTAGGGTTAGGGTTAGCGTTAGGGGACGGGGACGGGGAGGGTTTAGGGTACAGTTTAGGGCACGACAACGGTTATGGTGAGCGTACATGTTAGGGTACGGG
>NW_021702467.1:0-8094 GCF_005190385.1 Monodon monoceros
TTTGCTAAATCTGGCAACTCTACATGAAAGGAACCCATGAATGGGCATTTAGTGAGCAGCCATCAGGGCCCTAAAACAACCTTCTCGAATGAGTAAAACCAACCAACTGGGAGAAAAAATCCTTTATGCTTTTCTAGTTCCTGGAGTTGGGGCAGGTAGGGGGAGCCAGAGCTACCTATGATCCAGTCCTTGCCATCCCAGAGTGGCCCATCTAATGGAGGAGAGACAAAACCAACACTTGAAACACAGAACAATTAAGTGTCAAATTGCATGATCCTTACTGAAGTCCAATAGAACATCAAAGAAGGTAGGATCTATGCACTATAGCAAAGCAGAAGACTTCATGGAAGAGGTAATGTTTGAGCTGGGCCTACTGGTTATGGCTTGGAGAGGTGAAGGACTGAAGGGCACTTTTGTTAGAAGGAGTATTAGCCAAGGCCCAGAGGGGGGCTAGGCATGATATGTGAGGGACACAGGTTTGGAGTCACTTTACAGAGTGGTGAGGGAGCAGGAAGGGGAGAAACTGCGGAAGATTAAAAGCCAGACAGGAATTGGGACTTGCCAAACACAGCTAGATCTGTGCTGTCCAGGACGGTAGCCACCAGTCACACGTGGCCATTGAGCACGTGACCTGAACTCCAAATTTTATTTAAAAAGTGAAGCATGTAAAGTTTTCATTAAATGCAACTCTATTCTTTTGGTAGGACTCTATTTGACTTTTGCATTGAAATTCAGCACCTGAATTGAAATGTGCTGTCATTGTAAAATACAAACTGGACTTCAAAGACATGGTACAAAAATACTGTAAAATATCTCACTAATAATTTTTAATACTGTTGACATGTTGAAATGATATTTTGGATCTATTGGGTGAAATAAAACATGACTAAAATTTATTTCACCTGTTTCTTTTTTAATGCTGTGCTAGAAAATTTTAAATTACATATGTGACTCATTATGTTTCTATTGGACAGTGCTGAGCTAGATAGAGAGGAAAAGGGTGGTGAAGAAAATAGAAGCAGTGTTTGCAGATGAACTGTCTTACAGCAGTATAGAGGATGGATGTGGTTAGGGAGGAAACCAGAGGGAATGAGTGCGGTTTAAGATGACCAACCTTTGGGATTGCGGGGACATGGCCAAAAGTACGACCAATTTGCCATTAATTCTCCAGTGTAACCCAGCCAACCAAGGCCCACCACCAACCCTTTTACCCCAGTTTTCCTTTACAGCTGGGGATTGTAAGTTTGGGATTGCCTAAGGGACGAATTCTCTACAGCTGGTCTTCGAGATCCCAGACTCCCATTCTCCCTTGACCCCATTCTCAGCTCCCATGGCTTTCTAGCCCAGCATGGATGTTACCACTTCTTCCACAGCGGTTCTAGGGACAGCCCAAGTCTCGATGCATCGAGAGCCTTCTCCAGGCGATCCACTCCGCTCAGCCACTGTCGGATGATATTCGAGCAGCTCCCATCTCCTTCCACGTCCAGGTTGCACGAGAGAAGGAACAGGTAACTCGCGAACTGCTAGTCATCTAGCAAACACTGAGTACTTACGATGTGTCAGGAACTTGTCTCGGCACTGAGTTTACAAAGCTCAGTGACACTCTGCAAGGAACTCCCCTGTTCATGGAGGAGACCTGATTGTGACAAGTAGTCAGAGAAGTGTGAAAAAGGTACTACAGGGGTGCCGAAAAGGAGTCTTCAGTTTTGCCTAGGAGGGGAGTCAGGAAAGAGAGGGAGAACTGGGTCACGAACCAGTCTTGATGAATAGGAGTTTTCTGGGTCAGGATGAAGGCTACTCTCTGCTCTTGACCCACCTCATTCCAATTTCTGGTGTTTGAAAACTCCCTTCTATTCTTTTTTTTAATTTATTATTTTATTTCTTTATTTTTGGCTGCGTTGGGTCTTCGTTGCTGAACGCCGTCTTTCTCTAGTTGCGGCGAGCGGTGGCTACTCTTCGTTGTGGTGCGCGGGCTTCTCATAGCGGTGGCTTCGCCTGTTGTGGAGCACGGGCTCTAGGGTGTGCGGGCTTCAGTAGTTGTGGCTCGCGGGCTCTAGAGCGCAGACTCAGTAGTTGTGGCACACAGGCTTAGTTGCTTCGCGGCGGCATGTGGGAATCTTCCGGGACCAGGGCTTGAACCCGTGTCCCCTGCATTGGCAGGCGGGTTCTTAACCACTGCGCCACCAGGGAAGCGCCTCCGTTCTATTGTTGCATCCAACCTGGTATCTTCTGACTCCCACACTGAATGCCCTAGCTCCTCCAGGGTTCTTCCTCAGACGACCTCACTTTCTCAGGCTTCAGTTCTCGCTGCCTCCTCCCCACAGGTGATCCCCATAGCCTTGCTGAGCCTCCTGTTCCGGTGCTCCATCCCTGAGGCCCAGGCATACCTGGCTGCAGCTCCCTCTGTCCGTGAGGCTGTCAGGAGCGCCCTCACCCGGCCAGGTCGGAAGCGCAACGCCGACCTCTTGGAGACCCTAGATCGTGCTGTGCCGTGAACTGGTGTTTCTGGGTGCGCGGAGGGGGCCAGCCCACCCCACGGGGACTTGTTGGGCCAGCAGCACGTGAAGTGGGAGGAGAGGCCCAGTCCCCAGGAGCACCAGCCGCCCAGGCTGGGGAGACAGCGTCTCTCTCCTTTGAGGAGATCTTGCTGTTCACCCAGTGGTATCCACTTTCCCTGGCATATTCTGATTTCAGAAATAAAACTGAATGTCTTGTTTCAAAAAGTTCGCTTTCTACTGAGATCAGAGTCAATAGATCAGAGGTGGAACAAGATGAGTGGCATGGGTCGGTCCCAAAAGCAGTTTTGTTTCTTTATGTCTCCACCTGCTTCCCAACTCCACTTCAGTGGTCACTGACCCAAACCTTATTCCAGCTTCTTTATATCCCCCCATCTCCAACACGTAGGTGCACACGTGCACGCACACACACACACACATACTTCACTCCTACAAAGAATCACACAAGCAAGGAGAGGTGGGAACTTAGATAATTCCAAGGAAGGAGGGAAGAAGTTGTGTCCCCAACATAGGACACTCAGAAAATAACAGTCCCAATTAGGCATGACAGGATCATCACTAGAATGAGTGCTACATCCACACACTGGACCATAAAGTGAGAGTTGCATCCCTACCCAGTGTTTGTAAAGGGAACATAAGGAACTCTGAGGGTGCCAGAGTGGGACCCAACACACACTAGAGACCCCACTCTGAACATTTTAGACCTCAGCTGTCACCTGTTTTGACAAATCAAAGGCACCCTCGCTCATCCCAGACCCATGCCAGCTCTTCAGCGCCTATGACTGTGACCATGGTAGTAGAGAGCTGGCTCCCCCTTGTGGTCAAGAAGTACCTAGGCAATAGACACTCAGGAACTCTCTGGGGACAAAACCTCTCTGAAGCTCACTTGAACCTTTCTGCAGGAGGGTGACGGCTAAGGAACCAAATAGATTTCAGTTTTATGAAGATAGAGTATTCAATCTTTTAAAGACAGCCATAAGTTCCCTCTCTATATCTGTGGGCCTCCGGCCCCTGTCTGAACTCTTTTCCTGTTGTATTGATATATCTACGTTTACTTTGCTACCTTAGGTCTTTAACCAATGCCCCTTTCCTCAACACCATTCCCCTAGTGCCTTCTGACTGCCATCGATTTGGTTTTTATCCTCCACAAACACCTCTTCCTAACTCTACAACTCAAGAGGAGTAAAGTTAGGAAAAGATCCTGCAGAGGCTCTCAGCTTCTCTTTACCCACAACTCTCCCCCATGCACTTCCATTATGTGAATTCGTCTCTCATCCTGGCATCACGAGCAAGGTCAAGTCAGAGAAGATACCCAGCTTTCCAGGGCTGGAGGAGGCAGAGCCAACATGTGCAGTAGCCCTACTCCCACATGTGGGATGGATAGGGTGCAGGGTCAGATTTCCCCAAGGCTGGATGCAGAAGGACACTAGAAGTCCAGAGGTTTTTTTTTTACTTGGATGGTGCAAAGATAGCAAGTGAATTCAATTCGTATACAGTTGCATGTGATACTCAGGTGTTATAAACAAGGTGGTATACTTGCTCACCTTGGGAAACTTTAGAGGCTGGGCTACACTCTGGCATTGTAGAGGAGAAAAAAATGACTAAGATCTGATCCCCACCCCCTAGGAACTCACAAGCAGATATGAGCAATTGCAATACAGGACAGAGATCATTGAAGTGGATTCCAACAGCAGGCTAGGTACAGAGAACTGCCAGAATTGTTCTGAGGATATTACAGGGTAGGCCAAGAATCAAGGACAGCTTTGGAAGAAGGAGGTTGGGGTGGAGTGAGGGAACATTCAAAGAAAACCTGGGAATGTTTGGAGGTTTGCATGGGTGTGTGGATCCAATATCAGAGAGTCAGGTCATTGTCAGTGGAACCTGAGCTCTAGGAAGAGCTAAAGAGATTCAAAGATTTTTAAAGACCTATCCAGATGCAAAAGGTAGGGTGACAACTTTTACCACTGTTTAGAGAAAGCAAATATCTGAGGGCAAGAACAGCTAGAAAGTAATCTGTATCAACACAAGACCGTAATTTCTCCTGAAATGACTAAAAGGGTCTAACCCAAAAGACTGGGTTGGATTGTGGAGGATGAAGGAAACAACTTCCTGCTATATCTATTTACTAGATCAAAAATAAGAGGTTCAGGGGCAGAAGGTATGTGGATATTGCATATACTTCATATTTAATGTATTTAAAGATGGAACTCATGATCTCTCCCCCAAGTCAGCTATTCTTTTTATAACTTAGGTGGTCTGGAATATTAGGGTGGAGCAAGTTCCCATGGGACAGTAAGGTTGAAGGAGGATTTGGGGACCAGGTGAGAGGTAGAGGGGCCCCAACATGGCTCTACGGATGGGCCCTACAAGCACAGCAAACTCTCTAAGATCCAGTGTAAACTCAGGTATGGTTTAGAGAGGTGGGTCAAATCCTAGGGCTGACGGGACAGGCACTGCACCTAGGTCGCAAAATGCTTTCATCCTGGAAAAGAGAAGAACTGGGCTTAACTGTAAACTAGTGGCTGGGGTGCTGTGGTACGAGAGAGGTAGGAAGACGAGCCTTGAGCACCTTGTAGTGCCAGAAAGTAACAACGTCCTCATAAAAACAAAAGGATGGGGTCATGTCAAAGGGACCCAGGAGTCCACCTGAAAGAGCTCTCAGTGGCGAGAGCTGGAACAATTTGAGCAATGATATAAATAATGCCGTATTGGACTATAACACAAAGTAGAAATTAGGTGAACATGAGTTCATACTGTTATAATAAAATAATTGAATAAATAAATAAGGAGCCAAATCTCCCTAACACAAGAATTCCAAATAATATATGTAGATATACCCCACTCCAGGAAATGGAGCTTAATAACCTCTCACTCTCTACAACCCCTGTATGGGCAAAAGTAAGAGGCTTGCTTCCAAAGAACAGAGTATTGGAAGAGAAAAATAGAAACTTCACATTGGAGAAGTCTGGCAAGCACTACCTTAACCGAGTACTGGAAATTAGTGTCACCAATTGATATCATGTACCACCTGATACGATGTGACGAGAAGGGCATGTCACCTCAGTATTCTTCCCCAAACCTCAGTCTAAGCATAAGGAAAACATTAGAGAAACCCAAATTTAAGGACGTTTTACAAAAGAACTGCCTAGTACTCCTCAAAACAATAAAGGTCATAGAAAACAAAGATTGAGAAACCAAACAACAGTTGCTACTGTATAGGACCTACGGTACTCAAAGGAGAAATAAACAAATCCACAATCATAGTGAAACTTTTATACACTTGTCTTAGTAACTGGTGGAACTATATTCAGTATCCTGTAATAAACCATAATGGAAAAGAATATATATGTATAACTGAATCACTTTGCTATACAGCAGAAATTAATACAACATTGTAAATCAACTATACTTCAATAAAATACATTTTTTAAAAAAAGAGACAAGAAAGAAAACTATCAGGAAAAAAAAAAAAGAAAGAAAGACTGAGAAACCATCACAAGATCAGAGGAGATGAAGGAGGCATGACAACTAAATACAGGTCCTGGACAAAAAAAGGACGTTAGTGGAAAAACTGGTGAAATTCGAATGAAGTATGGAGTTTAGTTAATAGTGAATGTACCAATGTTGTTCACATAGATTTTTCAAATATAATAAAGTTAAAACATTAGGTGAAACTGGATGAAGGACATACAGTAACTCACTGTGCTATCTTTGCAACATTTCTGTAAATCAAAAACTTCCAAGATAAAGTGTTCTTTTCTTTTAAGGTCAAATTTATTGTCATAAAGTTATTCATAATACATTATTATTTTTTTCCTTGTTGGTTATCTATTTTAAATACAGCAGTGTGTATGTACATTTCAATCCCAAACTCCCAGTCTATCCCTCCCCCCAGCCCTTCCCCCTTGGTAACCATAAGTTTATTCTCTAAGTCTGTGAGTCTGTTTCTGTTTTGTAAATAAGTTCATTTGTATCCATGTTTTTTAGATTCCACATATAAGTGATATCATATGACATTTTTCTTTCTCTGTCTGACTTACTTCACTTAGCATGATAGTCTCCAAGTCCATCCATGTTGCTGCAAATGGCATTATTTCATTCTTCTTAAAGGCTGAATAATATTCCATTGTGTATATGTACCCCACTTCTTTCTCCATTCCTTTGTTGATGGACATTTAGGTTGCTTCCATGTCTTGGCTATTGTAAACAGCGCTGCAATGAACATTGGGGTGCATGTATCCTTTCAAACCATGTTTTTCTCTGGATATATGCCTGGGAGTGGGATTGCTGGATCATATGGTAGCTTTCAAATAAAGTTTTTTAAAAAATAAAATTAAAATTACTACAGTAACAAGTATATGGGAAGAGGTAAGTAGAGTTATAATATCCTAAGGCCCTTGATTTATCCGTAAAAAGGATAAAGGTTTTGATTAATTTAAGAATTTGATAGGTTAAATGTGCATATTGCATTTTAAAAAGAATCCACTAAAAATGGGGTTGGCGAACCCTTTCTATAAAGGGATGGACAGGAAATATTTTCGTCTTTGCAGGCCCCCTGTAGTCTTTGTTGTAACTACTCAACTCTACTGTGGTAGCATGAAAGCAGACAGACTGTGTACAAAATGGGTGTGGTCGTGTTCCAAAAATTCTTCATTTACAAAAATAAGCAGCAAGCTAGATTTGACCCACCTGCCACCATTTGCCAACCCCGGCACTAAAAGAACAGAAACAGACAGTATAACTTCCAGTTAGTAAAGGGGAAAATAGAGAGATTAATTTACAATACTTAGTTGTCTAAATAAAGACAAGAAGAAAGAGAAAAATGTAAAACAGGAAAAAATAGGAAGTGCAAAGTAAAAGGGTAGATTTTGGTCTAATTATTTTAGCAATTACATTAAATGTAAGTGGAATACATGCTCCAGTTAAAATCTACTTATTTTAGATGTATCACTTACAAATAACATATATTTATTTTATTGAAGTATAGTTGTTTTACAATGTTGTGTTAATTTCTGCTGTACAGCAAAGTGATTCAGTTATATAAATATTCTTTTTCATATTCCTTTCCATTATGGTTTATTATAGGATATTAAATATAGTTCCCTGCACTATACAGTAGGACTTTGTTATTTATCTATTCTATATGTAAGAGTTTGTATCTGCTATTCCCAAACTCCCAATCCATCCCTCCCACACCACACCCCCTTGGCAACCACAAGTCTGTTCTCTATATCTGTGAGTCTGTTTCTGTTTTGTAGATTAGTTCATTTGTGTCATATTTTAGATTCCACATATAAGTGATATCATAACAAATAACATATATTTAGATTTTGGTTTATTTTGTATCCTATATTACAACAAAGGGATATAGAACGGTCAAAGTAAAAGAGTGGAGAAAGATATACCATGCAAATACCAACCAAAAGAAAACTGCTATAGCAATACTAATATTAGACACAATAAGTTAAGGCAAAAAATATTACTAGAGACAGAGAGTCAGCATAGTGATAAAAGATTTAATTCACCAGTAATAAATTATGATTTTAAATAACAATTAAAAATATATAAAGCGAGGGGG